>NC_136903.1:30137087-30261638 GCF_949606895.1 Notothenia rossii | reverse complement strand
GTGTGTGTGTGTGTGTGTGTGTGTGTGTGTGTGTGTGTGTGTGTGTGTGTGTGTGTGTGTGTGTGTGTGTGTGTGTGTGTATTCATATGGTCTGTCTCTTTGTGTGCATATCCTTTTCGGTTTTTACCCATTTTGATGGTATGCAAACTTACTCAACCTGTGTATGTGTGTTTGTATGCTGGTGTGTGTCTATCTTTAGGCCCTTCTGTGCCGGGGGTACAGCAACATAATTGCGTCCACGCTACCTTCGCTGTCCGAGCTGCTGTCAGAGTCGCTGCTGCCGGAATAAACGCAGAGTCCTGGAAGAACACCAACGCACACGGCCGCTGACGGCAGGTGCAACACGCCTCGCTCAGAGCTCAGGGGGGCCGAGGTGGTCTTAGCTATCAGGGCAGTTTGTTGAACTTCAGCTCGCTCTGCTCCTCCTGCTCCATCCTTCTGTTCTGAACAGCACAACATACTGTTAGATTCAGAGCTGAGGCCATTTTTTTAAAAAGGCCAGAGATGACAGTAAACACAAAGGGATCAGGTTTCCAAAAAAACATCTAATAAACAAATGGGAAAACAGTAATATTATATATAAACCGTGAATCTTAGGCTACATTGGGTTGTTCTTTGCAAACTAGGTTTCAAGGAAATTAAATATAGAAATGATTTTATTTTGCTCATTAGAAGTCTAACCTGGGCTTCGTTGGTTGAACTGGTAGTACCAAGTATGAAACTCATGTTCATTACATGGCAAGGCCAGCCCTTGCTTTCCAGTAGCCTCAGGTTTACGTGCAAGTTTTTAAGGTTTCCATTACAGCAAACCACTTCTACTATCTGAAGAGGGTCAGTCGTCAATTCAATCAGACCAGGGAGCCATATACGAGTTTATGTTTTTCTGGTCTGATAGTTCTATCACCTAGTCATTCCATGAATTGCAGCGAACAACTCAATTTCTGTGTGTTAGACAGACATTCATCCTTTTAAGCCTCAGGCTGCAGCCCACCTGTCTGTCTGTCTCCATTTCCTGTCGCTCCCGTTTTTGTGATTTCCACCTTCTGTTTCTTGCTGCTGTCTGACGACTGGGAGGAACTGCGGAGGAGAACAGAGATATTTTGAAGTTATTTGTTTATTCAAATAATGGGTCAAATGACCGAGAGCAAATTAATTTGAGAAAAGAAACTTGAAGATTCAGTCTTAACACAAACAGAGCTCAATGTTCACTTAATTAGCTATTCATCAAGCGTTTAGAGGGTTGACTTGGGATTTAACTGAAAGCTTTGGTAATATTTATGTAAATACCTTTTGAAATCATTTCAAATTTCTCTTTGGGGATGTTGTTTACGACAACAAATATAGGGTTTATAAAAGGTAAGTGAGTTTAAACAGCTTCCCGGATGCCAAACCTAATCGTCCAATTAGGAGAATGTATACTTTGTGCTTACCTGCGTCTCTTTACAGCTCCAGCCAATAAATGGGCCTGAGACAGGTGGCTGGTCCTTTGGTCTGCTTTAGATGGCAACTTCTTTTCAGGCTCTCTGCGGGTTTCTGTGGTCGCATGCTTAACTATAGCACTGTGACAGCCCTGAGTTAAGGTAATAAACAATAATAGTCTTGTAAAGAGAACACAAAGTAGAATGGGGCAACTACAAACACATGACTATGGGCTGGATACCAGTACCCTTGAACTGATATCAAAACCATATATCATTTTTTTGTCTAGATCTGAGTACAATAAAGAATCGAACACAGGTATCGATTGATAAAACGACTTTGCACTAGGACTCAGTGGTTCCCAAACTTTTTCTGTCAGGCCCCCTCCTTTGGAGAAAAAAAAAAGTCGGGCCCCCCCAACACAAGTCGGGCTCAGTGGTGGTGCCAGAGATTTATTTTGGGGGTGCTGTGGGGTAGCTTGACTTTTCATAGAGGGTGCTCAAACATTTAGGGTTTCCCATTAATGTACCGGTCGCTAAAGTGGAATTTTCTACTGCAACACTCTCCACGCATATACACTATGTCCACGCGACTGTTACAGTGAAGGCTCAATAATCAGCTCACAGCATAGAGGTGTAAGCAGGGGTAAAGTGCTATTTTTATAGGTGGTGTGGTGTCACATTGGGGGGTCCGGGGGCAAGCTCCCCAGGGAAGATTTATTTTTAAATATTGAAGTTAAATGCATCAATCTGGTGCACTTTGAGAGCAAAATTAAGAGATCTGTGGATATCTCTCAACACCCATATGAAACAGAACTGTTAACAGATTTACTTTTTCTTTATGGATATTTTACAAATCACCTTTTTAAACGTTATTCTTTTTTTACTGTCATAGTATTTCATACCTGTTTTTTATTTATTCTCTTGTTTTTTTATAACTATAATGATCATATAAACGTGTGCCTCGGAAATAATTGTTTACATTAATGGTGACCAAAACGTTTGAGACCCACTGAGATAACACTGAGAGAGTCCTTTAGCTCACTGAGGCTCTCAGTCTGACAGGAGAGGACTCTCCTCCACTTTGTTGTTGAAAAAACTCCTTATATCCGTTAGCGTAGCTCGCTAACACAGAAGCTAACAACAACGATCTCCGGTACCGGTGCGCTCTCGCTCACGCACGCACACAAAATGGCTCGTTTCACACACACACACTCAGCCGAGCTTTAATGAAACACAGAGACCCAGACGTAATAGTACTGTACTGTACCATATTATTTTCGAATCAATAATTTTTCAAATTATTATTATTTAATTTTTTTATAACCATTTTTCCTCCTGGTCTCTCGCGCCCCCCCTGTCATGCCTTTGCGCCCCCCGGGGGGGCATTTCACTACCTCAGGTTCCCTCGACTTGAATTCAACTTTTTTTTTTAAATGTTGGTAGTAAGATGCCTGAAATAAGATCTGTGGTTAACAAAAGCTTATAAGACTTTAACGTTTTGTTGTGTGACATAAAATACCTAAATAAATACCCCACTCGTAAATGTCTGGAGCTTCTTTGTGTCATAAACAATAAGGCAGTTGCCAACCCGTGACTAAACTTTATTACGTCGATAAGGAGACCGCCTTTAGCTTAGCGGTGGCGATGTGAAGATATGCGACTGCTGGAATTTTACGTTACATTTTACTTCTGACAATTGCATTTAGGCTTCAAAAGTCATAAAAGTGTTATTAATATGTGGAGCTTATACAGCTGAACCAAACATGTCAGTATCATTAAATGTGTGTTTGCCACACCGAAATCAAATGGAAAAATCCCATTGCTTTTTGTCGAGGGAGCCATTGTGATGCTGACTTCTGGGTCGGACTCCAAAGATATGTCTTCACTGCACCGATCTATTCCAGTTGATACAGAGTACCAATGCCGAGTCCACCATTCAACAAGTTATGGTCTGTCCTCCCATAAGGGGGAGTCATAGTCAGTTGTCAAGAAAAAGTGGCACAGTTCTGAGAAGAAAAAGCAGAAAGAGGTGACATAGATAAAAAGTCTAAAAGAAGACCATAAGGAGCTCAGAGACATGAAAGTGGGTCGAGATGCAGAGACAGAGGAACATGGACTGAGAAGCACTCAATGTAAAAGACAAAAGTGACAGACGGACGGAAAAACAAACACACAGCAGGCCTTCAGCCTTAAGTACTGTACAAGCAGTCGTGACTTTTTATTTTACTGCATTTACCAAGGTCTGCACCTGTGTGTGTGTGTGTGTGTGTGTGTGTGTGTGTGTGTGTGTGTGTGTGTGTGTGTGTGTGTGTGTGTGTGTGTGTGTGTGTGTGTGTGTGTGTGTACTTAGTGTTCACAGCAACTGCTTTAGACGGTCACCGTAGTTACCAGCCTATGATACAGTTTCCACGACAACCTATTCTCTTCTTCAACTGCAGAAAAACCTGTCCGTCACAACCCTGTCTGTCCGCAAAGACAAAGAGGGAGTGACAGAGAGGAAAAAAACATTATTTTATTAATTTAGTGGTCTGTCCTAAATACATATCATTCTTAGGGTTCTTTCTTGGGCAAAAATGTGAGGTTATATAATGCAGGTATATGATGCAGATTGAATTTGGCAAACAAAATGGGCTGGTTCCAGACCTCTGACCCGCTGCCCACATCCAAGATCTGTTCAGTGATTGCACCTACTCATAGCTGCTTCCTTTTCCAGTTAGAGAAACAGTGAGCCAATCAGAGCTTAGTAAACAGATTAAAGAATGGATGTGCCATCTTCCTACATAGCTACCTAGAGGAACAAAAAATCAGCTAGGCCAGTATATTGGTCAATGTAAGACTATTACAGAAATATCTTATAGCTATAGTTTTGCATCGAGTGAAAATTACTAAGAAATATCAGTACAGATATGCAAAGATTTCTTTTTTTTGTGACCAACTTTTTATTGTTTTTTTGTATATTGACACTTAAAATGTTTCTTGCTTTAAACATCCTATCCTGTTCTAAGATTACCACAACTAATAATGATCTCAGTGTATGAGAACGATTAGCATTTCCCAAGTTCAATGATAATCTGTGGCTTCTATCAGGAAGAAGTAGTAACTGCATCAACTCTGACAGAAATCTGCAGAAAGTTAGGGTTTGATGGATAAGACACATTTAAAAGTCTCTTGCAACTGCTGTAAAATACTAACAATGTTAGAGCCGAACCATCTTTCTTTTGATTGACAGTCGTAGTTCATCAAGTTCTGACCAATAACCATCATTACAACAAATCAGTCACACACATGAATGCATGCCTGCTTGTCACTGTATGTCTTCTCTACCCCATGTTTCAATATACCGGTAGTCAAGTTTTTCACACCTGATACACATCTCTACTTACTAGTGGCGGATAAAAGAAAAAAGAAAATGTGCTAGCAAAAAAAGTTGATTTCAGAACCTGCTGCTTTGTCGCCTTGAGTTTGAGACTGTGAGTTTGAGTGGGTAGCGAGATTTTATCTCAGCACCTGGCAAAATAGCCTGTCTTATTTGCAATAATATTATGATCATTTTTGTTACTGGACAGTATGAATTACATCTTTTGCCTAAACTTAATAATTTCTGTGTTAGATACAATTGGTGCTTAGGAAAGCTTTGCTTTTGCTTTATGGAAGATAACAGATTTGGATAGTAAGTCAAATCCCCACAGCTAATTAAATTCATATGTTTTCTACATAGCCAACATGTGATAAAGGATATTCTGTATTCCAACAGTTCCTGTTTCTCCTCATCCCTGCGTTGCTTCTCCACAAGGCTCTGTTGCCGGGAGACCTCGTCCAGGAAGCTGCTCTCATCCTCGTCCAATCCCCTCACCATGTTCCCTGTCACCATGGAAACAAACATGCTCTCAACACATGGCAGTGGAGTGATAGCATTTTCCAGAAAACAAACCATAAGAGATTTTAGTTTTGAACGCTGACACCGTCACGTTATTAAATAGTACTGCTGAAAATGCATTGCGATGAGTGTAGCACTATACCACATGTATATACACTAGGGCTGTACCCGAATATGCAAATATTTGGTCGTTGGCCTACTATTCGGTTTTCAATTTCGTTATTGTTCTTTTTTTTTGGCAGTCGTGCTGCACTGCGGCTGCCAAATTGAATTTATTGAAATCCCCAATATCAACGTAAGAGCTTGTGCCTCTTCGGGGGGTGCCAACACTTAACCATAAACTTTATCCTTTACTTTCTCATTCTTTATATGTAGATATTACTTTTCTCCCTTAATCTCCGCTCCTTTTCTCCGTCACGTTGTTTCCATAGCAACAACTTCCTGTCAACAGCGCTAACTCTCCTTCAAAATAAAAGCACGTCCATACAAAATAGGAAGCCATGTAAGACATATATACAAATGCAACAAAAGTAACAAACACAATGCAATATCCTTTACCATTTCAAAGCACACAAATTGGGTTAGTTACATTAGCAAATAACTATAAAAAAAACAATACCAAAATGAATGCCTTGAATAACCGAAAATACACGTGTTGAAGCGCCGCACGTGCCGAATATTCGTTGCTGATTACTACCCCCCCCGGGCCGAATATCCGAATATTCGCTGCTGATGACTACCGAATATCCGGAGCCCAACAAATTGTATTTGGGACAACCCTAATATACACATAAGCAACAAAATATGTAACGATAAAAGTGACTCACTGAATTTGAATTGCTCCTCAAACTCCTCTTGTTTTTTGTCTTTTTGCTCCTGTAATCGCTCAAAGAGAGTACGTGGGTCATACTTCTCCTCAGGAACCTCTGGGGAGTAAACAAACAAATATGTGGATGTATGCACAGCTGTCTGTATTTAAACATTTTGGTTGGTTTTGGATCCATCTGAGTGTAAGTGCATGTGTTCTTCTTACCCTCTGGATCTTCAGGTTTCCTGACTTTCTCCCATTCTTCCTGTCTCTTCTTTCTATTCTCATCAAGCTCAGTTTCCGACACAAACTTCCTGCTGAGGTCGACACCTGTTGCCGTTGCCGCTGCCTCTTCCATTGCAACTCACCTACACACAAGCACACACATTACTTAGTAAGTTTCTTCTACAAAATATATTTTACTCAAGGCTTGGCACATTCTATTTCTGTTGGGCCCTTAAAGACTATATGATGAATAAGTCGATATCTGGTTTTTATTAAATGGGCTTCCTCTGGGGACAGACGCTGTGAATTTGTGGATTCCATTGATTGATTTATTCCCTTGCTGGACTATATAGAAAAGGAATCAATATAAGCCAGTAATACTCTGTTTAAGTCCCATGAGCAAAACCCTTTTAAACCACTGCTATTGACTTCTGCACATAGTCACCACTTACCTTCAAGTATTGACCAAACAAAACCACCTTAGAGTACAAGTCAGTATTATATTTAACTAATCCATTTAATAAAACTTGAACATGAAAGCGCAACAAAAACCCAATGGAGAGGGTTATAACTTTCTAACACTTTGATATTTGCCTCTATATTATGTGTATGTCTTCTTATTGGATTGCTGTAAAAGTGAAATGACATTGGTTGAACCAATGTCACACTTCAGAATCAGAATTCCTTTATTTGTCTCGTAACAGGACATTGACGGTATTACAACAGCAAATGTATAGTACTACATATTAAGTCAAACGAGTAGATTAAATATTATATAAAAAAGGAGGGACACATTGGTAATAAAAAAACACAATAAGTAGAAACAAAGATAAGCACACCATGGTAAATACATTACCAAGTAGCAGTATATTACACAAAAGTGACCATATAAAAGTAAAGAAGTAGCTGGTCTTGTTTATTAATTCTAAGTAAATTGACAGAAAAAAAATTAAGAATAAATTGCATGAGGTGGTGGCTTAACATCCCCAAGATGAACACATCTTTCATATGTAATTTGAGGCTTATTTTTAGGCTGTATGATGTTATTTTTGGTTTCATGACAGGTCACCAAACATACCACACATGTAACTACATATAACAGCTTGTGTGGGTTTGTTTTTAATAGAGGGCTTAACTGAACTTAACCCGTAAGGTTTTGGCTCTCCCTTGTGGTCATCTTTAATCATCGCAAGTCATATAAACCTTTGCAATTTAAACCCCTTTTTGGCATCGAACAGAGCCCAATAAAACCCTTCGGATTGCACAACCGATATGCTATGAAGCGACGATAGCGTAAAATAGGAGCTCTTCAGAATGGAGCACCGCTTTTCGATTGTATCGGCCCTGTTGATCCAATAACCCTTACTTAAGGCGACGGTAGCGACATGGAGCCAGTGAACGTACGCCTTTTAAGACAGGAGACTCATTATTCTAGCAATACATGCATGTATAACCCAATATGCAATTTAACTGCTTGAAACGTTTAATGTCTGGAATGATACATTTGTGGACACGCAAATGCCTTGTGTGCTACAAACCCCCTGCTAGCGTTAGCTTCGTTAGCATACATGCAGGCTGTTGTCAGCAGCCGAACATCGTGTCATGATGCAAAAGCAATGCTGCCAGCGGCACAACCGAGAAAACTGATGTATTTAGGGTTATGACTGTTTCATATAACGATTAATGATGTCCGTGTTATTTAAACTTACCAAGCTTAGCTAGCCGATATGATCAATGAAATCAATGACGTTTGGTGTCACAGTAAAAACAACCCGGGACGTTCTCAAACGTGCGAATTTAGTTCCTACCTGCTTTCTGCAGCAGGTCAGAAAGACCCTTTAACAATTAATCACAACAATTAATTAGTTAACAATTAAGCTGATAAGAAGTGGAAATCAACATTAATTTAAGATATACAAATAACCAAGTAGGTTAACACATATAGAAGTTAAAATTGATTAAGTTCTAAAAAAAAAAATATATATAGAATCGTATTTTAACAATTTTCAATAATAGTATAACATTTTTTTAAATAAAAAATAAATTTTTACCACGAGTTAACATTTAGAAAAACTAAGCTTTATAAGAACATGAGAAATCACCAGAGGTGGATAAGTACTCAAGTGTAGGAATACTCTGTTACAAGTAAATACTGCATTCAAAAATATCACTCGAGTAAAAGTAGAAAAGTATAATCTTCAAAACTGTACTAATTATGCAGATTGGTCTATTTCAGAATAATATATATTATATGTTTTATTAATAATTATTGATCATTAAAGTGTTATCAAAGCTGGTAAAGGTGCAGCTAGTTTTAATGACTTTGTATACTGCAGAGTAGCATGTCAATTTACTACAGGGGTAACTAAAGTCTGATTTAAGTGTTGATTATATTCCACATCAATAATCAAAATAGGTAAAGTAACTAAATGTATTAAATAAATGTAGTGTAGTAAAAATACACCATTTACCTCTGAATTGAAGTGGAGTAGAAGTACAAAGTAGCAAACAAATTAAATACTAAAGTACAAGTCTCTCAGAATAGTACTAGTACTTGAGTAAATGTACTTAGTTACATTACACCAGTGGAAATCACTCTGAAAATGTGATATATGCCGTAGCTACCTTTATCATATTTTAAAATGGAAGCTGTGCATTTTAAGAGGTATGACAGAATGTTCAAAATATACAGAGGAATAAGCTAAGGTTAAAGTATGAAGTATGAGGTCTCACATGATGTGCGGTAATGTAACGCATTGTCTATTCACATTTGTATAGAGTCTCTCTCTGAGGCCAGTAGCTAACGGAATATGTTCATTGGCGAGAAGTTTATTTCATGAAAGTCAGCAGTCTCATGCCGGGGAGCGAATTAAAGTGTCCAGGGTGGGAGGGCTCAGCCACAATCATACCTGCCAGCCTGCCAGGTCCTGGAGGCGTAAGAAACATCTCCAACTGCCACAGAAAGAACATCGTCAGCTGGGCCTTTTAAGTGATGGATATGAAGTTCTGCTCCCAGTTGAGATTCTGTGTAATGGGAAGGAGGATGCGGAAAGACTCTACGGTGGGTCTCCTTTTTTTCAGAAATCCACAGTCATGTTCCCTGTTTTTAGAGCGTTGAGTTCTAAGTTCTTGTGACTGCACAAAGTCCCCATGATTAGATACCTGTTGACAAATTCATTCCCACGAGAGACAAGTCCAATAAGGGCGGTGTCATCTGCACATTTCAGGAACATAATGGAATGGTGATTGGAGGTGCAGCGGTAGATGTACAGAGAGAAAGTCAGAGGGCTGAAGCAAGTGAAGTCAGCTTCAAAGTCTGAGATCCACCTCCAGCTCCATGTGTAGTCGTGCACATGCAGCAAAAAGTGCTTGTCCTGTAGAGCTGGGATGATTTTATTCACTGTAAAAATAAATAGGGTGTTTTAACTTAAAAACATAAGTTCAAGGGCTGCCTTATTAATTGACTTAATGTCTAAATGTACTTTGTTTCAACTCACAATGTTAAATTATACAAGTTATTTTATTAATGATCATTCATTGCTATAACTTTGAGTTTGAGAAACTTACAATTTTACATTATTGATTCAAGAAATGTTCATTATCTAGTCAAATCAACTTTAACTTCTACCTTATCTTAACTCACAATTCTAAGTTAGGATAACTAACTATATTTATACCAACTGACAAATTCAAATTATGTTGACTCAAGAAGCAATTGAACTTACATTTTCATGTTAAGTCAACTAGCGTTTTCTATTTCTAACTCTTATTATAATGACAAGTTCCCCAGCTTCCTTAAACTTCTTACTGACCTAACTTAGAACATTAAACATCACCCAAATGTATAAAAGGAGATCAAGGCTTGAAGTTACTTCAGATGCTGAAATATTTTTATTTTCAATTAGAAATATAAATATACAGTATACAACAGATATACATACGAATTATTATAGAATAGAATTATACTGATATGAACCTGAAATGAACATTAAATGTTAAAACATCTTAAAAGTGCAAGTTTCTTTGTGACACACTTCCAACATAAAGGGAATTCACCAATACTCTAAAACTGTCACTAACCTAAAACCTTTGTTTTTTTTTATAAACATGTCACTGTAGAGGCACAAAATACTTATTATAACCTGAGCATTGGATACACATACAAATGCACAACACTCAATTGAACTCACTATAGCGACAGCAGGAAACAAACAAAGTCGCTGAGAGGCTGAGGCCGGGCCTGTTTGCTATTGTGTGACACGCTACAAAAAAGTACTTGCTGAGATCAAAAACTCTGTTGAAAAATAATGTAGTTTAATGAAAACTGGGATGATCAAATTATTTTCAAATCGTCCCAAATGACAATTTATATTTAACACATTGTTATTTCTTGTGTAGGTTGCATCAAATCTATCTATATATATCAAACTGTTGGCTATGTCCTTTGCATCATAGCTCTTGTGACTTTGAACTCCAGAGTTTAAAAGAAGGGCTCGTCCGGGATTTGAACCCGGGACCTCTCGCACCCTAAGCGAGAATCATACCCCTAGACCAACGAACCTTCTGCATGAAGAAAAGAATGAAGATAAAAACCTCAACCCTTCAATCCGCCAGACATGCAGTATAACTTATTTCTGCTGATGTGGCAGCTGGAAGACCCACGATGTATTTGGTGAAAGAGCACCCTCTGCAGCACAGCATTTTAAAACTTATTCAGCATGTTTTCCTCTCAGCTTTCACAGCTTTCTCAAATAGAGCTGTGCTTCATCTTTTATTTTGTTTTGGCCAACTAACATTGACATCTGCAGGGATATATTTAAATGCAAGACAATTTACCAAATTCTTATGCTGTTAATGTTTTATGTGTTCTCCATTCAAATTAAGCCAATGCATATCATAAGGAGGCATGTTAAAGGTAGGGCACATTTTGTTTAAGAGTCTGGAACACCTTTGAGGAGGAAGTCAGAGCCATTTTTAGCTTTGCCTGTCCATTTCATAAAGTCTCATCATAAATGAAAGTGTTCAATACATTCTACTTGAATACTGTATGCACTTATGTAAATATACAAGCTATGTGCATGCCTTTTATATCATAGTGTCCTATTTGTATTCGTCTCATTCCTGTAACAATGTAAATTTCCCCTCTGCGGGATGAATTAGGAATTCTGATTCAGATCTGATTGGAATACTCAGAGCCGGCCCGACCCGTTAAGCGACATAAGCGGCCGCTTAGGGCCCCGCAGCCACTATCGCTGTGATAAGTATGTTTAATTAATTGTGTTAATATTCCTAGATTGCCTACTCTCAAAGGCATGTATTATATTATTGAGTCAATAATATAATACATTAACCGTGCTTTACCTGAACCTCATCATGACACAAGAGAGGACGGCAGGAATGTAATTTCCCGTGTTCAGTGAATGCAACAGAGGCAAGACACCAGATCAACCAGAGAGTTGAATGGAAATAAACATCTGTCTTATTGGCTGACAGGTACCTATCCTGTGAGCTGTGACAATGTTTAAAATAAACTGTCAGTCGGACTCAGAGTTTTTGAAGATGGACATAACAAAACATTTTTTTAAAAGATCCGCCAATTCTCAAGTGGTTGCTCACACAACAACCCCAGAGCCACCACTTGAGCCAGGTAAACAAGGTATGTAAATGTCAGTAAACTTCCAAGTTATGCGAACATGTAAGCAAAGCATAAATTACAGCTACGTTGACATTACTTTGAATCGCGGGGGTAAGTGTTAAAATGTGTTCTTTATTCTCGCGTCCAGGAGAGAAGCTTTAAAATGAGACTAAATGGAGTCTCTGAAAAGATTCAAATGGGATACTTTAATTAAAAAAGGCGCGGTAGTGTTACAGACAGAATATTGTTCCGTCAGACAAACAGCTGTGGTCCGGTTCTCCTGAGCAAGAAAGACAGCGGATCTCTCCCCCGGCGCTGCTATATACAGGACTGTCTCAGAAAATTAGAATATTGTGATAAAGTTCTTTATTTTCTGTAATGCAATTAAAAAAACTAAAATGTCATACATTCTGGATTCATTACAAATCAACTGAAATATTGCAAGCCTTTTATGATTTTAATATTGCTGATTATGGCATACAGCTTAAGAAAACTCAAATATCCTATCTCTAAATATTAGAATATCATGAAAAAGTATACTAGTAGGGTGTTCAACGAATCACTTGAATCGTCTAATTAACTCGAAACACCTGCAAGGGTTTCCTGAGCCTTGAAAAACACTCAGCTTGGTTCAGTAAACTAAATCACAAGTATGGGGAAGACTGCTGATCTGACTGCTGTCCAGAGGACCGTCATTGACACCCTCCATCAGGAGGGTAAGACACAAAAAGAAATTTCTCAAAGAGCAAGCTGTTCACAGAGTGCAGTTTCAAAGCACATCCACAAAAAGTCTGTTGGAAGGGGGAAATGTGGCAGGAAACGCTGCACAACCAAGAGAGATGACCGCAGCCTTAACAGCATTGTGAAGAAGAGTCGCTTCCAGAATTTGGGGGAGCTTCAAAGACAGTGGACTGAAGCTGGAGTCCAGGTATCAAAAGTCACTGTTCACAGACGTGTCCGGGAAATGGGCTACAATAGCCGTATTCCCATGGTCAAGCCACTTCTCAACTCAAGACAACGGAAGAGGCGTCTGACTTGGGCTAAGGAAAAGAAGCACTGGACAGTTGCACAGTGGTCCAAAGTCCTCTTTTCAGACGAAAGCAAGTTTTGTATTTCATTTGGAAGTCAAGGCACCAGAGTCTGGAGAAAGGCTGGAGAGGAGCAAAATCCAAGTTGTTTGAAATCCAGTGTGAAGTTCCCACAGTCAGCGATGGTTTGGGGAGCCATGTCAGCTGCTGGTGTTGGTCCACTGTGTTTCATCAAGCCCAGAGTAAATGCAGCTGTGTACCAAGAGATTTTAGAGCACTACATGCTTCCGTCTGCTGAAAAGCTCTATGGAGATGAGGAATTCATTTTCCAGCATGATCTGGCACCTGCCCACAGTGCCAAAACCACCAGTAACTGGTGTACTGACCATGGCATTACTGTCCTCGATTGGCCTGCAAATTCCCCTGACCTGAACCCCATAGAGAATATGTGGGGTATTGTGAAGAAGAAGCTGAAAGACACCAGACCCAACAATGCTAATGAGCTAAAGGCCGCTATTGAAGCATCCTGGGCATCCATAACACCTCAGCAATGCCACAGGCTGATTGCCTCCATGCCACGCCGCATTGATGCAGTAATCCGTGCAAAAGGATTCCCAACCAAGTACTGAGTGCATTAATGGACATTTTCAAATGTTTGATTGTGTTTTGCTGTTATAAATCTTTTTTTTTTACTTGGTCTGAGGAACTATTCTAATTTTTTGAGATAGGATTTTTGAGTTTTCTTAAGCTGTATGCCATAATCAGCAATATTAAAATAATAAAAGGCTTGCAATATTTCAGTTGATTTGTAATGAATCCAGAATGTATGACATTTTTGTTTTTTTAATTGCATTACAGAAAATAAAGAACTTTATCATAATATTCTAATTTTCTGAGACAGTCCTGTATATCCTCTGCTGGCTCCTCCCCGCCAGCCGGCTCACCTCGTCTCCAATGTCCGTTATTGCATTTAAACAGAGGATAGGTTCTTTTCACATTCAATATATGCTTAACACGCCGTTTCTCCTCATATTCTCTTTCATCACTTTTCATTTAACACATTCTAAACGCTGTAATCAATACTCTAAACAATACTTCTCGGCTCGTTTGGTTGCCGGTCATTCCGGATGTTGTCACATGCTACTCGTCTGTAAACAATAATGTATTCAAATAAACTGTACCTTCATTTAATATTCAGCATGGTAATATCTCGACATCTATCGTTGTAGTGTTAAATCAGTAGGTTTCGGTTTTCACCACACCAAGTCATTTCGCTCCTCAATTCACCTCTTTAGGAAATCGTATATTAGCCACATGCTACATGCTAACCGTAGATGAAGGATTTTCAGAATAAAAGCTTAACTGCTTGTGCACAAGAATTTCTGGTTTTTCACTATAAAAGAGCGTTTGAACTGACGGTATGTTTAAGCTACATTATACCATCAAAACATTGATTTTAATTTCTAACAGTCCCTCCTTACACACCTAAAAGGTGTGTATAATACTGAAATCAATGAGTTCTTCATCTGAACTTTGCATATTACATATCTCATATTAACAAACATACAATCAAATGGAATGGTTTCACAGCCGGCTTTACAAAAATACAAAATAAATTCTTGTCTGTGTTCAAACATAAAAGTTGTCCCTTGTGCATAACTTCTAGTGTTTACATTCAATATCATTCTTCAAAATAGCAGCAATGGCTTGGTATCAGAACATTTCTTCCTCCCTCCTTTCACAGAAACCGTTCTCATACCACGCTCAGTGTTAAGGCACTTGTTTTTACAAAGTGAAAAGAAACAAACCATTTTAGAATAGCAATGATTTATACAACATGAAATCTACCATATTAGAATAGTATAAAGTAATAAAGTCAAATAAAATGGACTATCTTAGAATAGTGTAAAATTAATTGGAATAATAAAAATATTAAAAATATGCTATCTTGGAATAGTATGAAGTAAATTGAAATGGATTCACTCCATTTTAATTTTGCTCACTTCTTCACATGATTTCATCATTTAAAGAATCACATCGGCTGGACATTCATTGATCAATCTCATCTCCGAACATCCATATCATTTAAACTAACTCATCATTGTCATCCACATCTGTATACGGGGTGGGTCGTCTTGTTCTGCTAGCATTTGTAACCGTCTCCTCCTGAGAAATTTACCCTCCCTCCTTTCATACCATTTAAGGTATGAAAGTAATATGTTCTCTAGAGGGGGCCGTTGTGCGTTCTACTCCGGGGTACGGCATTCTAGACAGTCATTTCTGGGAGAAGATTTTGGTCATTTACAACAGTTGTAGAGTTTCATCACTTAAAGGTTCCTACTCATTACCTTTGGGTGGTCTGTTCTAATGCAGTGATAAAGTCCCTGAAATGGTGTGAAAACCGGTGGAATATCAATAACTCATTATACTAATTTATTTTCAATTATGGTCTACTTAAATAGCTATGCTAACCCCTTTTACAGTGTGTGGAACCTTGGGTGCCCGAGCATGTGATAATTACTCCCTCCTTTAACAAGGATTTTAAAAACAGAAGTCATTTCATTAATGGTTTGTAGTTTAATTCAGGAATTTACACCTATGGCAGATATGTTTCTCCTTTAAATAACATCTCTAAATGTCAGGTCATCTGGTGAATGGATGACCTTTAGGAGCTGGTGGCGCTTGTCTTTTAAAACTCATACTCTGGTGCCGTGCGCTCCCTCTGAAGCTGCAAGTAAGATTTAAAACATCTGCAGGGTGGGTTGAGCGACCCCTTCTCCCTAAACGATGTTTGTTGTAACAAATATGTACCATCACAATGAGTGATCCAAGGCCCCGCATGTATTACTCCCAACTACATTAGTTTTTTTTTTTTTTTAAATTAAACTTTGCTTTCGCTCTTTGCCCAGTGTCATTTTAAAACTCTACATCTTGGACGAAAAACAAATGTTATTTCCACCTTAATCTTCCCTCCTGAGGTAATAACCATGCTACAATGGAGAAATCAATACTCTAGATTGGAACACCATCTTTGGCTTGGTACTAGCTCTACCTTTAACATTTTCCATACAAATAAAGATTTGTCTGCTTTTATAGAGTGGTTACTAAAACCATCCCTTTAAACTGTAGGTCTATACTGTAACAAATTAAATCTTCCCCAAATTCACACATGAATAAAAAACTCTTAAAGAATAATTTGTTGATATGATGAAAAGATTGAATAATATGTTCTACCCTCAGTGTGTTTTTAGGGTTATTTAATAGTTTCCTCTTTTTTCTTTATAAATTCACCAATTGATTAATTCATGGCTGATAAATCTTTTTCTTTCCGTATTTCTCGTTGGTGAATAAGTGTGTTTATGTGTAAACTCACTCACTCCCGTTTTCCTTCTCTCCCCCTCTGGTTGTCGCCACGACCCCCTCACATTCTGCCGGACCATGCCAACTCCTCCGTTCTTTCCTCTCCTCCGTCCACCTTCTCCTCAGTCCATCCGCTCTTGGATCCTTCCGCTGTAACTCTTCTCAGTGTCCCATCTGCTTTGCTTTTCATCTCCTCCTTTACAGTCCCTACTTTGTTGCATGGAGGGCGTATTCCGCTCTCATGTCCCACACTCTGCTCTTGTGCCCAAATCTTGTGGCTCAGCTTGGAACTTCATGTCCTGTGGGGGACCGATGAGAGTGTGCCTTTTTATGTCACCTGGTTTTGGTTCTTGGTGCCTCAGGTGGAGATGGTTCTGGATGCAGCGTTGGAGTTGTTGGTTCAGCTCTGGTTCTCTGTCTGTTCTATGGAGGAGGAGGAGTCTTCCGTGGTGAGGTCTTTTGTCTGCTTGGACGATGGGGTCGTAGCGTTCTGACAGGTGGAGAGAGAGAGATCTCGGGAGGCATTACGTATAGTTAAATTCTAACACACTGAGGTAAAATAAATCCAACCTTTTCCACTCTATTTTCCTAACCATACTATCCATCTTAGTTGTTAAATGCCATCTAAACACAATTCATGTCTACTAATAATTTTACCATATCCCTAAACATTGCCTTCACCCACTGTAACATGTTTATTCCAATTAACTCTTTCAGGAAACCATTTTCTTCTATACATTTAAATACCTAGATGTTTCAAGCACCACATATTTCACACACTATAAAAGAACGTCTCCATATTTTCTCCATCACTTTAAATCTCACTGTTATTTAGAACCGTAGTAACTTTTGTGACTGGACATATCTGCAATGTCGCCACTATCTGCTGGGGAATCTTGTTCATAGAGTTTGTACGTACAAAGCTGTACTTGTGGGTTAGTAGCCTGTAAAGAGGTGAATTGAGGAGCGAAATGACTTGGTGTGGTGAAAACCGAAACCTACTGATTTAACACTACAACGATAGATGTCGAGATATTACCATGCTGAATATTAAATGAAGGTACAGTTTATTTGAATACATTATTGTTTACAGACGAGTAGCATGTGACAACATCCGGAATGACCGGCAACCAAACGAGCCGAGAAGTATTGTTTAGAGTATTGATTACAGCGTTTAGAATGTGTTAAATGAAAAGTGATGAAAGAGAATATGAGGAGAAACGGCGTGTTAAGCATATATTGAATGTGAAAAGAACCTATCCTCTGTTTAAATGCAATAACGGACATTGGAGACGAGGTGAGCCGGCTGGCGGGGAGGAGCCAGCAGAGGATATATATAGCAGCGCCGGGGGAGAGATCCGCTGTCTTTCTTGCTCAGGAGAACCGGACCACAGCTGTTTGTCTGACGGAACAATATTCTGTCTGTAACACTACCGCGCCTTTTTTAATTAAAGTATCCCATTTGAATCTTTTCAGAGACTCCATTTAGTCTCATTTTAAAGCTTCTCTCCTGGACGCGAGAATAAAGAACACATTTTAACAATTGGCGAGCTAGCCCAGGATCTCGCGTCCAGGAGAGAAGCTTTAAAATGAGACTAAATGGAGTCTCTGAAAAGATTCAAATGGGATACTTTAATTAAAAAAGGCGCGGTAGTGTTACAGACAGAATATTGTTCCGTCAGACAAACAGCTGTGGTCCGGTTCTCCTGAGCAAGAAAGACAGCGGATCTCTCCCCCGGCGCTGCTATATATATCCTCTGCTGGCTCCTCCCCGCCAGCCGGCTCACCTCGTCTCCAATGTCCGTTATTGCATTTAAACAGAGGATAGGTTCTTTTCACATTCAATATATGCTTAACACGCCGTTTCTCCTCATATTCTCTTTCATCACTTTTCATTTAACACATTCTAAACGCTGTAATCAATACTCTAAACAATACTTCTCGGCTCGTTTGGTTGCCGGTCATTCCGGATGTTGTCACATGCTACTCGTCTGTAAACAATAATGTATTCAAATAAACTGTACCTTCATTTAATATTCAGCATGGTAATATCTCGACATCTATCGTTGTAGTGTTAAATCAGTAGGTTTCGGTTTTCACCACACCAAGTCATTTCGCTCCTCAATTCACCTCTTTAGGAAATCGTATATTAGCCACATGCTACATGCTAACCGTAGATGAAGGATTTTCAGAATAAAAGCTTAACTGCTTGTGCACAAGAATTTCTGGTTTTTCACTATAAAAGAGCGTTTGAACTGACGGTATGTTTAAGCTACATTATACCATCAAAACATTGATTTTAATTTCTAACATAAGCTAAACCGTTAGCAAGTTGCTACAGCTAGCCAGATATATTAAATAAACACTTTGTCATACAATCTAAATGTAATGTTTTTTAGCTGGTAATTTCAAAGAAAGCTCTCTGGGAAATGTTGACTTACTGTTCTACATGAAGCTAGAAGCTACCTTACAGTACACAGTTGATCCGGAGTCCTGTCAGTTAAAGTGTTTCATAGTTAGCTTAGCTAAGCATCAACCTAGCACTGAAATATGTGGATGTTATGTGACAGTATTATGAAAATTATGAGATGGACAGCCAGAGAGAATAAATGAAAAACAGTTATGAAATACTATATGACAAAACAAGAATACAGTTTAAGTGATTTGTAAACATCCATAAAGAAAAATCTGTTTACAGTTTTGTGTCATATGGGTGTTGAGAGATGTATCCATAGATCTCTTAATTTTGCTCTCAAAGTGCACCAGATTGATGCTTTTAACTTCAATATTTAAAACAAAATCTTTCCGGGGGAGCATGCCCCCGGACCCCCTTAGAGGAGGTGAGGACCCCCCTAGAGTAGGTTACGTCCACGGTGTTTACATGCTTATTTATACAATATGTGTGCTTATGCTAACATCATAAGACAAAAGTTGGTTCCGTGTTGTGTGTAGTGTGAACGCGCTAGAGTGAGGGGAGCCCCCAAGCCAAAGCTCGCTTAGGGCCCTCAAAAGTCTAGGGCCGGCCCTGGGAATACTGAATACTGTAAATCAGGCCTATTCAACTGGTGGCCCGCGGGCCGGATGCGGCCCAGAACCAACTCCCGAGTGGCCCAGCCTCCCGTAGCCAAATTCCTACAATAGTACAGACCATGAACGCAACACTCCGCGTTGCATAGAAACCACCAAACCACAACGCAGCACGTTTTTTGAAATTGCATCTAGTGGTGCTAGTAACGGTGGTCCTATGATAGCAACTCTAAAACATGTCCCTCTCAACTCTGAAGCGTAAACAGAGACAAAACGGTAATTGATCTTGTGGAGCAGATCCAAGTCAAGCTGGACCTTTTCGCTACCGACTTGAGCACGGGTCGGATGCTGCATTTTCCGACGCTCCCCAAACACATCACATCTCCGGCACAAATCACGGATGTGATGACAGATTTCATTGCGAGGTTGAAAGAGAACTTTGCCGGTCGATTGGATGGACTTGCTCTGCCCACAGACGTGATGATGGGCTTTGCCAGAGACCCCTTCACTGTTGCAATAGAGGGGGAGGTATCAACCGGAGCAAAGGAAGTGGTCCCCTGCATCGACAAGGGGAAATATACACTGGAGCTTATTGACATGCAGCGCACTAACGGGCCAGCGAAGTTTTGGAGTGATGTCAAAAAACAGCAGTTCCCTAACGTTCAGAAAGTAGCGATCTGTGTGCTCAGTATGTTTGGATCAACATACACATGTGAATCAAGCTTTTCACACATGAACTCAATCAAAAGTAGCACTCGCTGCTCCCTGACTGACAGCACTCTTCACCAATGTCTTAGGATTGCATTGACATCCTATGAGCCAAAAATCACTGCTCTTGTTCAAAACAAAAAATGTCCCTTCTCCCATTTAGAAAGTCAGCGATGACAAATCACAAATGAGGTGATAATAAGCACCTAGAGTAGTTTACTATAGTAGACGTGTTGTGTAGTATTCATTCATATAGTTACCCGTATCCCTTTTTATGGGTTTGTGCACTGAAGGGTTTGACAGTTCTTTCTGTATTCATTTAAGTGCACTTTGTAATGTGTCTGGGTCAAATGTGACCAAAACGTATGATTTTTTTGTTGTTACTTGAAAAGTGAAAAAATATTGCTACCTCTTTGTGTTGCATTGGAGCTCTTTAGCTGTTTTTTTTGTATGTGAGGACATTTATTAAGACTGCTATTATTGTATTCAGTAAATGCACTTTGTGATGTGCCTGGTTCAAAAAAAATAACCTGAATATTTGACTTCTAAAGCAAACAAATGTAATGCTCCAACTGTGCACTTTTTTTTCAGATTCTGTTAAATTAATGCTAATTTGTTGTGTTTTTATGCACTTTTTGACCTACCTTTGTTAGATGAACAATGAATAAAAATTGCATGTTTTTCATCGCAGTAATATGTGTTGGTTTAAAATGTGTCACTACCCGCTTTTTACAGGCCGCTGAATGTCTGGCCCAGCTGAATTTTGTAGTTATAAAATCTGGCCCAACTGAATGTGTAGTTGAATAGCCCTGCTGTAAATGAAGAATTTATTGTGAGAGCTCTAATGTCTAAGTGCCTTTGTATCATCTGAGAGCTGCATACTTATTTTAAACTTGAGGGCAGTTTAGTTCTCTCTGTTTGTGTAATTGACATCTGACAATACTTGTTAAAAAAAATATGTAACTGACTGTGTGCTATCAGAATTAGTAAAGTACGTCAAAATACAGGGCTTGTCCGGGATTTGAATCCGGGACCTCTCGCACCCACAGCGAGAATCATATCCCTAGAGTAGACCAACGAGCCAGTTGTTAGGGTCAACATCTGATGATGTCATGATGTGGCAGATTGTAGGTCAAATGCTCGTCTGACTGAACAGCACGCCGTTGTGGTCATTAGGTAAACAGCAAATTATCACTTGAGACATTTCAGAACCAATAGTCATAACTATGATGTAAACATTTTATAAATGAACAATATCAAATTGCATATCAAAGCAACATGTATTTGTACAGATATAGCCTACGGATACAGTTTACCTTTTAAACTAATCCAATTATTTTGGAATAGTCACACATCATTACAATGCTTGTCCTTGTTCATGATGGTTCCTACCAATTGTCATATTATACAAACTTCCCCATTAAAACAATGGTGTAAAAACGATTCTGTTTACCTGTCATGTCATGTAAATTAATTGCCTGCAAGTCATCTTTCGGGTCTTACCTTAACCCACGCTTTCTTCACTGTCCGCATGGCGCAGGCGCATGTGCCAGTAGCTTTCTGCTAATTCACTAGCAGGACCAGTGCTTACCAAGTATTCGGTTTTGAACTATATATTAATACGATGGCAACTGGAGCCAAACGACCCAAGGTTATGATTTAATAATTTCAAACCAAAAAACAAAGATGATTAATCTTGGGCTGTTTGTACATGTGTGTTTGTTTAACTGTAGAACTTAGATATCATACAACGTAGAGCAAGCTTCACGTGTGAGTAACGTTAGCTGCTTCAGGTTCATGTTGTGTTTTCTATTCATAATGTTATGTACATTGAATGGACTTAACATAACGTTATCTAGCCATAGTTATTAACGCAGTTACAATGTTTACACTGTTGGTGCGGTAGAGATGACTGTCACTGTATGAAGTAAAACTAAAAGCACCGTATCACTAGGTCACGCATACCTGCTCATATTGATAACTCAAGATGTATCCATGCGCTGACAGGTGGATTACGGTTCAGAGATGAATCCGCTGCAGAACTTTTTACAGTGGTGCAACACAGTTGGCCTGAGGCTCAGCCATAAGGTATGTTGAAGCTCTGGAGCCAACTGACAGTCAGGCAAACTATATGATCCGTTTAATTCCCTGATTTTTCTTTTCTTCATATTATCTACATTGGCCAAGTGTTTTAGCATCTCTCTCTGTGTAGGTGTGTGTGAGTAAAGAGGGAACAGTGGCAGAGTATGGGATGCTGGCTAAAGACAACATAGAGGAGGGGGAGGTTTTATTCACCATCCCCAGATCAGCTGTTCTCCACCAGGGAACAACCAAGGTTTCTGCCATGCTGGAGAAAGGTGATATATAATTACAAAGAGGCTTTCCCAGGATTGAAGCGCCTCTCTGTTTGTAACCCCTTCTCTTACCCTTCGCAGAAAAGTCATCTCTGGAGAGCTCGTCAGGCTGGGTTCCCCTGCTGCTGGCTCTGCTGTATGAATATACATCTTTACAGTCCCAATGGAAACCCTACCTGTCTCTGTGGGCCAACTTCAAGACACTGGACCACCCCATGTTCTGGTAAAAATAACTCTTATACAGTTGTAAGAAAAAGTATGTGAACCCTTTGGAATTACCTGGATTTCTGCATAAGTTGGTCATAAAATGGAGGAAGCCACTGCTGTCCAGAAAAAACATTGCTGCACATTTGAAATCTGCAAAAGAGCACCTGTATGTTCCATGGCACTACTGGCAAAATATTCTGTGGACAGATGAAACCAAAGTTGAGTTGTTTGGAAGGAACACACAACGCTATGTGTGGAGAAAAAAAGGCACAGCATACCAACATCAAAACCTCATCCCAACTGTGAAGTATGGTGGAGGGAGCATCATGGTTTGGGGCTGCTTTGCTGCTTCAGGGCCTGGACAGATTGCCATCATCGACGGAAAAATGAATTCTCAAGTTTATCAAGACATTTTACTGGAGAACTTAAGGCCATCTGTCCACCAATTGAAGCTCAACAGAAGATGGGTGATGCAACAGGACAACGACCCAAAGCACAGAAGTAAATCAACAACAGAATGGCTTCAACAGAAGAAAATACGCCTTCTGGAGTGGCCCAGTCAGAGTCCTGACCTCAACCCAATTGAGATGCTGTGGCATGACCTCAAGAGAGCGATTCACACCAGACATCCCAAGAATATTGCTGATCTGAAATAGTTTTGTAAAGAGGAATGGTCCAAAATTCCTCCTGACCGTTGTGCAGGTCTGATATGCAAATATAGGAAATGTTTGGTTGAGGTTATTGCTGCCAAAGGAGGGTCAACCAGTTATTAAATCCAAGGGTTCACATACTTTTTCCACCCTGCACTGTGAATGTTTACATGGTGTGCTCAATAAAAACATATAATTGTTTGTGTGGTTTTAGCTTAAGCAGAATGTGTTTGTCTATTGTTGTGACTTAGATGAAGATCAGAGCACATTTTATGACCAATTTATGCAGAAATCCAGGTAGTTCCAAAGGGTTCACATACTTTTTCTTGCAACTGTATCTCTATCTGAACTCCATCGTAAAGATCAAGGCTGCCACAATATCTTACTTTTTTGGTATGAATTCAATTGAGGAAGCTACCATTACATTATAAAGTTGATATTGTTAGATAAACAAGGACCATGCATAAAAAACGTTATATTAATTTGTAGTTATCTTTACAGTAATTCAAAGTTCATCCGTTCAGGTCTAAAGAGGAGAGGGACGGACTACTGAGGAGAACGGGTATTCCAGAGGCTGTAGAGACAGACCTGGCGAACATCCAGAGGGAATACACAAACGTGGTTCTTCCCTTCATCAGAAAGCACCCTGACCTCTGGAACCCCGGCACACACACACTGGAGCTCTACACACAGCTTGTGGCCTTTGTCATGGCCTACAGGTTAGTGAGCACAAGCCGAAAAACACTTTTGTACGTAAAGTATCCAGATCTTTCTTTTTTGTCCTTCTAAATTTGAAATGTAACCCTGAGATCCCTTTAACCTTCCTCCTCTTTGTAGTTTCCAAGAGCCACAGGAAGAGGAGGATGATGATGACGACGAGGAGGAGGAGGAGGTGGAGAAAACAAAAACCCCATACCAACTGATGATGGTTCCAATGGCTGACATGCTTAACCATGTGTCTAATCACAATGCTATTCTGGAGTTTACGCTGGTGAGGGGCCATCGACGTTTTTTTAATAAATGTGTGCACAAAGTGTTTTTATTAAACCTGGGTATTGGTTTAGAATTTGACATTAAAAACTTTGAACTAACTGCCCCGTTAACATTGTTCTGAACTCTCAATTTTTCACAGGACAGTTTGAAGATGGTCTGCGTTCGCCCCATTCATAAGGGCGAGGAGGTGTTTAACACCTACGGGCAGCTGGCCAACTGGCAGCTGCTGCACATGTACGGCTTCACGGAGCCACATCAAAGCAACAGCAACGACACCGTTGATATTCCCATCATCAACCTCTACAAAGTCGCAACACAAGGTATTTTAAGAGTTTGCAAACTACAGTATCACACAAGAGAAGCGTTGAGGAAACGATAACCCTCCCTCCTCATCTTTCCCCAGGTGTTCAGTCTGATCTGGCCCGGCAGCTGGTGGAGGAGAAGTGGGAAATGCTGCTTGAGTTGATGCAAGAGAAAGCAACCTTTGTGTTTGGCAAGCAGGGCTGCCTTACAGACACAGAGCTGCATTCTGTGCTCAAGGTGAGACATGCAACAGAGCAGTTTGCTTACACCATAACTGTAAAAACACAAGCACTTTGTTGACAAAGTTTGAGGAACGGCTTATTGGACAATCTTTTTGTGTCTTCAGGTGTTGTGCATGTCAGAGGAGGAGTTCTCAGAGTTCAAAGACCACGAAGGATGGGAGGAAGATGAGGAAGAGGAGATTTCCCTTGCTTTCTCTTACGAGGGTCTCCCTGGATTAAATGCTTCGTGGAAATGGCTAATTCATGAAGCCGCCCGTCTGACTGCGAGTTCCTACAGAGACTGGGAGGGGGGAGGGTCTGCACCTGAGGGACTGAGCAGCCGGCAGCAGCGTGCCCTTCACGTGTGCTGCGGACAGAGGAGCATCCTGCACAGACTGATGGAGCTCACTAAGTCATGACTCTAGCAGTGAGGAGACCACATGAGGAATTTCTTTTGGTACCAAGAAACACACCAAAATGTCTCCTAAAATACCGTCAATAAAAAAATTTTTTTAAGACATGTCAAATGATTTGTGCACTTATGTACAGTACCAGTCAAAAGTTTGGACACATCTTCAAGTTCTATATTGTAAATATATACTGAAGACATCAAAACTATAAAAGAACACATATGGAGTTATCTAGTGTTAAAAAATCCAGATTTTTTAAAATATTTTGGTCACTGCAGAATGCTGTGGTAGCCATGCTGGTTAACTGTGCCTTGAATTTGGAATAAAACACCAGTAAAGCCCCCCCAACACCATCACACTTCCTCCTCCATGCTTCACGGTGGGAACCACACATGCAGAAACCATCTTCTCACCTTCTCTGCGTCTCACAAGGACACAGTGGTTGGAACCAACCATCTCAAATGTTGACTCATCAGACCAAAGTACAGATTTCCTCTGTCTAATGTCCAATCCTGGTGTTTCTAGGCCCAAACAATTCTCTTCGTGTTGTTCATCCTCAGTAGTGGATCTTTGCAGCAGTTGGACCATGAAGGTCTGATTCACGCACTCTCCTCTGAACAGTGCATGTTGAGGATGTCTGCTACTTGAGCTCTGTGATGATTTATGTTGGCTCTAATCTGAGGTGATTTCATTTGCAGTTTCTAAGGCTGGTAACTGATGTATTTATCCTCTGCAGCAGAGGTAACTCTTGCTCTTCCTTTCCTCATGAGAGCCAGTTTCTTAATCAGCGTTCGATGTTTTTTGCGACTGGACTTGAGGAGACATTCAAAGTTCTTGACATTTTCCGCATCGACGGGCGTTAATTTCTTAAAGTGATGATGGACAGTCGTTTCTTTTCACTGAGTTGAGTGGTTCTTGCCACAATATGGATTACAACAGTAGTCAAATAGGGCTTTCCGCTGTGCACTGACCCAACCTCTGCACAACACAACTGATGGTCTCAAACAAATTAAGGCAAGTCATTCCACACATTGACTCTTGAAAAGGCACACGTGTTAATTGAAAACCATTCCAGGTGATGACCTCATGAAGCTGACAGAGAAGCCAAGAGTGTGCAAAGCTGTCAAGGCAAAACAGGGCTACTTTGAAGAACCAAAAATAAAAATAATATTCAGGATTTTTTAACACTTTTGTTAACTACATAATTCCACGTGTTCTTTCATAGTTTTGACGTCTTGAGTATTAATCTACAAAGTAGAAAAAAAGAAAAAACTTCGAATTTGAATGTGTCCAAACGTTTGACTGGTAGGGTATATTATATAGATGTTTTGCACATAGAACATTGTATATATGCATGCTTTGCAATACCTACAAAATGATTTCATTCGTTTCCCATTTAAGCAAATTTAAACTTGATGCAGACATACAGCAAACATTCAAATAATGCCATATAGAAGTTGAGTGTCTTAAAAGATAACCAATGCATATACTAGTTGAACATTAAAATGGTGGCTCTTTTAGCCATCCATCTTTTGATATGCAATATATTTGTATTCTCTAATGCTTTCAAGACGTGGCCACTTAATAGTCTGGATGTATAAAAGTAAAAGGTTTCTTTTCCTAATAAAAACAAACAAAAGTACACTGCTTCAAAAGTAGGTGCACACATTTGTAAATACATTTAAACCTTAAAACTAATTAATGTACAGTTCTAAGATATATATAGATATATATATTTATATATAATCAAATTAGTTATTTTAAAACACCTGGTATATTAGCACCATCACATTACTAGTGCAGTCTCTGAATGAACACAGATGCTTTGCAGTTTGAATGCTTTATTTCCTGTATGTATGCATACTGCAGTTAAGTAGCAAGAACTAAAGGCAAACTAGAAAGGACTACAAAATACAACACATGGACCAATACATTTACAAAACATTCAAAATGTTACAAAATGGGCTGTATTGGTCCTTCTATTGTTGTTCTTCAATTTGGATCTTTGTACAAATCGTAAAGATACGATGTCGCCATCACTTTGCACAATATACAAGTGCCTGGGAGAGACTTCCAGAGCCAGTTTCAAACGGACAAACCACCAGCAAACTGTCTCCACCGACACACCGGGAGAAGAACCCCACCCCACCCCACCCCAACCGGGGGACTAAACTTCGTCTTCCTGTCCCACTCAGGGATAAAAAGGAATCAAATGAAAGTATCAGGCAGCGATTTTCTTCAATCTACCATTCAGCCTCTGAAAGCACAAAAAAAAATTCAGGAAAAAGAGGATTTATGTGGGAGGGAAGCAAACCAAGGACTTTGGTAGCGAGTGAAAATATGTTTGGATGTCTTTACATGTCAGGATACATTTTATTTGACATGTGCATTGCTCTCCACACATCTACTCTCCCGTTCTCCCTTTTTTCCAATATTTACATCAAAGCTTCAAAAAAGTATATTAAACAGCATGTCCCAATTCATTCTCTCCATCTCAATTCAGCCCCAAAGGGATTAACAAAAATCTAGCTCTTTAGATCCGTGAGCAGTAGTCATCCACATTTCAAATGACTGTGGTTGCCAGTTTATCCAGTGCCGACAGTGAAGAGAGAGGTGTGTGTGGTGGATGAGTGGGTCAAGGCCGCGGCATCTCTCCCATGGGCTGCGAGCGGGCAGGTGCACAGGCTAGCTGGCACCGGTGCCCTCCATCACCTGCTGGGCCTGCTTCTGTCCCATGCAGCACTGGGCTACTGACTGGAACAGCCTGAGGAGAGAAGAGGAATGTTAACGTCTCTCAAAGAGCAACACAACCATGTCCTAGAACAACCAGTCTAAAAAGGTAACCTACTTTTCAATCTCGGGGGCACAGTGCACAAAGTCGTGGCTCCAGAACTTGAAGGCAGGGTTCTTGATCAGCTCGATGAAGGTGATGAGGAGCCCCCATGGGTGAGGCCTGTTCACTATCAGCCTCTCCAACAGAACCCTGGCAGAGAGGGACAAAGCATGAACCTACTGCACATTTAGGAGTAGGATTCCCTTGGGATGACTCGATGTATTCCTTCTTCTCAAATAATTACTAATACAGGCATATTTGTATGATGTAGAACAATAAGAAAACATTTCTTATGCTTGCGTTAACCAGACCTTATCTCTACAATAGGGCTTCCAGACTAGGTAACTAGAAGTGGTAAAAAGCTAACTCTTTTCTGGGAAGTAGGACTCATTCATGGCCTACTTTATATATAGATTGTTTTACCTGGTGATCTGCTCCTGGATGGCCTCGGTGTTGGCCTCCGCGAACAGGTAGAGCATGGTGCAGCTGAAGTAGTGGGTGTGGCTGTTTGGGTAACGCAGCTGATTGGCGATCGCGTTCAGGAACAGGTAACGCCCTGAAAAACACATGACAGCAGAAACCTGATGAGTAAAAAGCTTTGATTCACCTAGCTCTTATCTACCATTGGACAGAAACTGGTTTGTCCACTGCCACCTTACCCTCAGTGTCCAGGTCCACGGCCAGGTTCTGGAAGATGTCCATGTGTGCAGAGTGGGTGATGGTGCTCATGGAGGGGGTGCTGCCCTTGTTGTGGATGTGAGCGATAGCCTGTGTGCCCACATATAACACCAGCGCGTTGATCAGCTGGATGTTGTAGCGGTTTCCTGGCTCGTTAGACACCTGGGAGACAAAAGAAGGTCAATAAAGAAAATGATATTTCCCTTTTTAAGACCATGACTAACTAAATACAATCAGTCTGCACTGGTCCTACCTGCAGGTTGCTGCGCAGCTCAGACAAGAAGGTGACTGGTGACCGAGTCTTCAGGTACGAGTCCAGGTCCTTCTTGAACTGGGAAGGCATAACGCCTGTGAAGTTGGTGAGGATACGGGGCGCGATGTTGATCTCACTCAGCATGTCCACCTGCAGCCAGGGTGTTAATAAAGACACAGATTTATGAGAACAGCTAACAACCTTAAAAAGTTCAAACAAGGCTGAAGAGGTTCTGCCGATCTAGAACACACTTAGAAACACCATGGCACGTGTAATTAACAGATTATCTTAAATTGTGTGTGTGTATACCTTGAGGTTGGGTGTGAAAGGGTCTGGGAGCCTCATGTTGCGTGGGAAGGCACTGAGGATGAGGTTGCGGAGCTGGATGCAGTTGGGTGGGATAACATCACAGAAACCATAATGGTAGTCACACAGGAACTCTGGGAAGTCGTGCAGCAGGACCAGTAGCACTCGCAGTGTGCCCTGAAACAGCCGTCAGGGGGAGAGAAGAGATTAAGGTCAGCTGTTGTATTTCAAAAATGTACACGATAGACACATAAGTCTATAGCCACATAATTACCAAGTCATGCTCCAAAACAACACGCCATCAGACAGTCATGATACACAAACGCAGATATAACCACAAGTTTCCCTGTTATCAAACATGGCAGTACTTTCTGCGAGTTAATGTACGACAACTGAGACGCACCTTGTAGAGGATTTGCATAGGTTTGTTGAGCTCTACATTCCTCAGGAAGGGGGCCAGGTACTTGAAGAGATCAATCAGCAGCTGTGCGTACATGGGCCATCCCTGTGAGAAGAATCAGTTAATTAGAGAAACATTACAAAAAACACAACATTGTAACAAATGTAGAACAAAGCAACAGTTATGTGTTAAAGGTCCCATATCATGCTTTTCCGGTTATTACCCTTCCCCTTGTGTATGAAGGTTTTTATACATGTAAACGGTCTGCAGATTCAAACACCCTCCAAGTACACCCTGTAGCGAGAAACTCTAACACAGAAAAGACCTGTCCAAAACGCCTCGTTGGAGAATTCTCATTTTCCAATGTTTTCTTCCTGGCTACTCTGACGTGGGAGGGAGAGGCCACACCCTCTGCCAGCCTTTCACGAAACAAAGCTTCCCAAACCTTTCAGCGATTTATGGCGGATATGTACAGTGTAGGGCACTGAAGAACAATGCTGTTCCTACTTTGTTTGGACCAGCGGGAGATTCGGGTACACAACCTGTAAGTATTCATTGTTGTTTGTGTATTTATGATGTTTAAAACAAACAAGGTATCTACCACGACTGTTTGAACGGGTAAACGTTTTTCGGGTTACTAAGTTGGGATCACGGAGAAATCCTCTCCGCAGACCCATGCTCACAGCGTTAAACCTTTTTCTTACTCAATATCAAGCCACACTTATTGTTTTTACTTCGGCTGTGAATGTTTGTGTGTGCTCAGAATGAGTTTTGCTTGTTCTCCTGTATCGCCGAGACGGAAAGCCTGTCTCCTCCTGCAGCAGCTCACACAGCTGCGAGCAGCAACGAGCTTCTCAGCCAATCAGAGCACAGTGGGCTCACAGGGAGGGGGGGGCAGGAGCTCCAACAAGCCGTTTAGGACAGAGAGTGAATAAACATACTATACAGAGATGCTGTATGAGAAACCAATGTGAGTTTGGAACATTGAACAATATAAATCTATTCTAGTAGACCTCAACAATGGAATTATGATCAGTAGAAATGGCCATGACATGGGACCTTTAACAAGACTACATGTAAGGTATAATAAGTATGAACAAATTGAGATGGTCTTATTCTTGCTTACCTTCTGCTGCGGTGTGTGCGCTAGCATCCTGGCGATGAAGATGCGGTGGGAGATGAGTTCCAGCCAGGCGTACACAAAGCCGGGCGCTTTGGTTGGTCTCAGGATGTGGAAGGTATTGCTACAAGTAAAAAAAAAGACAAAAACATTTTAATTTTGAGCACAATTTTAGCACTAGCCAAGCTTTTTCTATTCCAACACTGAACACAGGTGGCATGCTCATATCCATGCAGACGTCTTACCAGAAGGCCGTGAGTGTCTGAAAGTTGATGGTCTCCAGAACATGCTCTGGAGCGTTGAGCTCCAACAACAGCATGATGAAAATGCGGTGGTACGGCAGCTGCTGGAATTCTGTCTGACGGACATCATGGTCCTGAATCAGGACCCCGACTACGATACCCAGCACCTGAAATAACGTAGAGCAAAATCAGAATTAGGTGAACTGGCCTGTTCAACCTGACTGCTGTTTGTGCAGAAGACGTGTTTTTTGTTGCTGTACCTTGTTGAGGAGGTTGATCTTGGTCACTGTGTTGGTGGCCTCTCCGGAGTGTTTGACCAGCAGGGCGATGAGCCTGACGAAGGCGTCCAGGTTGTGGTAACACTTCGCTCTGATGATGGCTGCGCTGGCTGCTGGGTTGTGCTGCTGCTCAGCCTGTGCCCGGTAACTTATCTCCACGCACATTTCTGTGCAAAGCCGGAAGAACCTTGTGATCAGGTCATCAGTCTTCAGGATGCCCTGCTGGTGCATCTGGAAGAAAGAAAAAGGAGATCAAAATGAGGAAAAAAGGGGCACTGCGACTTCTGATCACTTGCACAACCGATAATGGTATTTACCTGTCCAACAAAAGCAGAGAACGCTTTGGTGCTGTCCCTGCCAGCAGCCGCTGAGTGGTACAGGTTGACCCACTCCCTCAGGAGGTACTCGGCCTTCTCCCTCAGGCCCGGAGGGTCGTCATACTCTGAAGCCTGGGAGATCCCAGAGTGCATCATGAAGTTCGGTCCTCCGTGGGCCCGGTCAATCATGGCCTCGTAGTTGGAGCGAACTACATCCATCAGCTGGGGAAGGCTGGAGGGGCAAAAAGAGATAGTCAGTTTTAACCCGTCTCATAGCAAGATTAAATTAGTCATTTCATTTTCAAAATGTGTTAAAGATTAACATTGATTTCTAGGTGCAGTATTAAATACTTCCAAATGCCAAATTAAAAACTTGAAGTAATTCAACACAATGGACACTTGTGGTATTTATCAATGTGAATTAAGGCATACATTTGTTTTAATGTAAAGCAATAACATGTTGGTTGTCAAAGCACCACAATCTCTCGACATAACCACCTAATTAACATATATTTTTGTATTTATCATTATATGGGCTTACCCCTCAGGTGCGTTGGCTCTGGAGTGTGCACAGGTCCTCATCAAAGTCTCAATTGTGTGGAAGAGGTCCGCCTCCGTCACATGGCTGACGCTGCGCTCATCTACCAGCAGCAGCTTCACCAACTGCATGGCAAACGCTACTGCCATGTAGTGCAGGCCGTTTTCCATCGACTAGAAGAAGATAAGGATCAACGTTAAGATGTTAAAGGCACATGAAATTGTACTTGGCCAGATAAATATATTCACAAATCTATTGATCAAGGTCGAGAATGACAAGCCAAAAAAAACATGCTTTTGCACCAGAGATAAACAATAAACACTTGACTAGATCCAAATAGGAATAATTGACACCACATCAAATTATAAGTACAATAGTAAATGACAGATATGTACCTGTGCCAGGTGCAGGTCGTACTGCTGCATATTCACAAGATGGTTCCTGATCAAAAGCTCAACCGCCTCCACGTTGTATTTGTACTCATCGCGGCATTCAATCAGACATCTGTAAACAAACACGGTAATTCAACACACCAGGGGAAATTATTAACAAATATCCTGAAGTTACACAGAACACGTTCAATCACTTAAATCTATTTTTTTCCAGATTTAAAACAATTGACCCTGGCTAAACAAAATTGTATGATCCGAGAAGATAAACTCAGCTTCAATCAGACGTGTTCTGACTCACCTGGTGATCTGCTTATTGCACCACTGTGGTCCATAGGCACGTCCGTCCTGCAGGGCTTTGAGCACCAGCAGGTGGCACTCTCTGTAGCGGAGCAGCAAGTCTGCATCAGCTCCACTGGTAGCATCCAGGAGACCCTCAACAGCCTTGAAGTTAGACAAGCAATAGTATGCATTAATTAATCTTCTACATAGCCTCCCTCACACCATTTCTGAAGACTAAATGTGAAAGTGTCCTACCTTCTGCAGAAGGCCGAGTGCAGCGATGCCATCCCTGGAGTTTCTGGCCAGGGCCACAGCCTCCAGCAGGCTGCGCAGAGCCTGGGTCAGGGGGTTCATGGCGAGGGCCGGAGGGATGGCATGAAGGTGTTGCTCCAAGTCTGCCATGCACTTGTCGTAGATCTGAGCTACATCATCCGTGGCCCACGCTTGTTGCTGTTAACGGAAATACACAGAATTAAGTCCTGCAGGTTTAAAACAGCAACACCAATCTGTGGCACCATGTTGCTGATATGAACACATGGACATGTGCTGGCAGCACTCCTCAGTTTTATTAACTTTTATAAAATCAGAAATGACAGGGTAAAAGCCAATAAAAGGTTAAGATGGGCCAAAAACACTCAATCAGTGTATATGCAGGAATCCTGAAGTCAAATGTAAGACCTTTTTTAAGACCCTTTCCACACATTTTAAGACCTCATCGCCGGTATATGTGATGTATTTGATTCACACATCTAAATGGCGCATTTCCTCTACAGCGTGGAGCCCGGTTTAAGCAGGCCGTGCCCGGCTCGTTTTTGGTTGCGTTTCCACTAGGCGTAGTTCCGGCTAGCGGGTATTTTTTCACAGTTTTTCCGGCACTCCAAAATCGAGGTTCTTTCCGGGCCAACAACCGGGCTGAGTATGCTAAACTAGTGAGAGAATCGCTGGCAACTACAACAAAATGAACATATTTGACCGTGATTGAATTGAAATACACGTTTCAAAATGATGCCGAAGTAACAACATACTGATACCGGATAGTAAAAACCATGAATTAATGCTTTGACAAGTCTGCAGACAGACGGCAGGCGAAAAACCTTTTAAAATGCGTGTTTTCTGAATGGAGATTGGCTAAGCTAACGCTGTATATGCTCCGACCGTCCACACTCACAACAACGGCCTACAGACATAAATAAACCAGCGACTGTATTCGCCATGACACAGACAGTATGTGGTTTGTACTTGTTTAACTTTTGTCTAGTTTCTGAACAGATATGAAGAGCTGTGAGTTCTGAGGGCTAACAGCTAACGGCTGATGTTGGTTGTGTGTTTCACATTGAAGATGACGTCACGGCTCCGCCTACACTGCGTTACTATAGTTACTACCCCAGTTCCTAAACTGTAATGGAAACGCAGCATAAAGTGAGCCTGGCCTAACGAGGCCTAGCCATACCGTACTAAGCCGAGTGAGGCCCTGCAGTGGAAAAGCGCCATGAATCTCTACTTTAAACCCCGGTTTCCCTAGTCTTTTTAGTTCTTACGTTTTTTTTTGGTGATCTCAGAAATTAACCTCACCTTCATGGGCTGAGCCAAGAAGCCAGTGGGTTGGGAGAGATCATTACTGGGTAAGAAACCTGGAACGTTCCTGGCAAACTCCTCATACACTGCCAGCTGCTTCGGGTCCACGCCTCCTACCTAAAACACAAAAAATGCTTTTTGTTACAATTTTTGTCTTTGTTTGTTTGACAGATCTATAACCTGAGGTAACATCATATTATATTTTGATATACTGCATGTCTCGATGTTACAGTGATATTACCTTGAGTCTGATCTGTTCTGGCATGCGTTCAGCCTGGTACGTCAGAACAACAGGATCACAGTACCGCCGTCCTTCTTGGCGTGCATGCTTCCTCAGCTCAAACTCCTAGAAGAGTTCAAAGGAACAGTTAGGCATTGGACACTTTTGCCATTGTTCGTGCACTAGAAATAAATGTATATTTACGAGTGTTGAGGTAATGTGCTTAAAGCCTCACCGTGGCTAGTCTCTTGTCCATTTCAGGGCCAGCCTTCTCCACAGCTGTTTTCTGAATGAAGCAGCATGCTAATTCACAGTTGTCTTGAGCAATCCTGGCTGCAGCCTCTTCCATCATTTCCCTCTGTTGTGGGGTTGGAGCCTGAAAGAACAGATCATTAAAGTTGAAAAAGCAGGAATAGTGAAAGTGAAAAGGTGAGAAATCTTGCTATGATTACTTCTCTTGGTGCACAAGGGAATATTAGTATTTAAGGAAATTCAGCTCACCCTTAACGCAGCAGCAAAGCTGTTCTTAAGGTTGGTGGCGATGCTCATGAGCAGAGGCTCGCGGCAGGTGATCATGGCCATGCCAGCAGTCAGGTTCCTCATCATATGGTGGGCAGCCACACGCATGCGGGACTCCTCCGAATCCAAAGCAAAGTCCTTCCGGATGATCTGCTCACAGGTCGTCATGGCTATTTTGATAGAGCGGTCAACCACCGGATGCACCAGCTCCTGAACAGCACGCTCCACCGACTGCCGTACACACTGCTTCAGCTGGGGATGGGCCTGCAGCAGCGAGATCTAAAGAGGGAACACGAGATAAAACAGTCAAGAAAGGAGAAAATGATTGAAAGGATAAAAGCAACAAGAGAGAGAAAGGTCTCAGTCGGTGGTCTGCAGGCACCCATCACTTACGTTGACATTTATATTGATGTGTGGAGCCAGGCCTGCCAAGGCATACACATTGATGTCGTGGTAACTAAACTGAGGGGTGGGGGGGCCGGTGGTTGTGCAAGGGGTGGTAGTGACAGCTGGAGTTGAGGGGGGGGCGGCGAAAGGAACAAAGTCCCCTGTTGGTCGCAAAACAGGCATTTGATTAAAGTCCAGAAAACCTAAAGAGAAAGAAAAAAAATTAGCAACAAGAACAAGTAATAAAGCATTTCAGTCCAACATCTTTTCTTAAAATCACTTCATACAGCATAAGAAATGTTCAATATAAAAAAAACGGCATTAGATTGGACAAAGGTGGTATTAATACCAGTTCAATCATTTGTAGCTGAACTGAAAGAACTAGGGACCATAATGTCTCGTTTAATCATTGAAGAGGGCAGGTCATTACTGGTGTAGAGGGAAGGACGATACATTTAAAGTAGGGGTCTAACGGTTCACAAACATTTTGGTTCGGTACGTACCTCTGTTTTTAGGTCACGGTTCGGTACGGTACGTTTTCGGTACAGCAGAAAAAATAATCCCAAAACATATATATATTTTTTTATTATTATTAAACTGTGAATAATGTATTCACTCAAATAAATTCAAAATATAATAAAACATTAAGGTGCAGCATTTCGATGAACTGAAATAATCTGTATTTGAACGTTACTGTACTAGTACTCACAAAACAAACTATTAGTTTTGGGTTTTTAATTATTATTAAACTGTGAATATTCACTCAAATAAATTCAAAATATAATAAAATAAACATTAAGGTGCAGCATTTCGATGAACTGAAATAATCTGTATTTGAACGTTACTGTACTAGTACTCACAAAACAAATTATTAGTTTTGGGTTTTTAATTATTATTAAACTGTGAATATTCACTCAAATAAATTCAAAATATAATAAAATAAACATTAAGGTGCAGCATTTCGATGAACTGAAATAATCTGTATTTGAACGTTACTGTACTAGTACTCACAAAACAAACTATTAGTTTTGGGTTTTTAATTATTATTAAACTGTGAATATTCACTCAAATAAATACAAAATATAATAAAATAAACATTAAGGTGCAGCATTTCGATGAACTGAAATAATCTGTATTTGAACGTTACTGTACTAGTACTCACAAAACAAACTATTAGTTTTGGGTTTTTAATTATTATTAAACTGTGAATATTCACTCAAATAAATACAAAATATAATAAAACATTAAGGTGCAGCATTTCGATGAACTGAAATAATCTGTATTTGAACTGTACTCGTACCTAAGCAGCCAGTTTGACATTATGACTTGCTTGTCATTGTATTTTCATGTTTTTTTAAAGAAAGATGAACTTGTCCACATTGCTTGCCGAAAGGGCAGATCTGCTGGCACTAACAATGTCTCCTGCTGTGGAGAACACCCTCTCGCTAGGGACAGAGGTAGCCGGCAGATACAGCCAGGTAGCGCTTTGCTAACATGGCAACATAAGGATATTTGGCGTTTGTAATAGCTTTGGCTTGGTCTGAACTTTTTGCGAGTGGTGGAGGCTTAAATGCTAGCGGGAGTTGGGTTTGCACTTCAGTAATTGTTTTGGTACCGGTGATATTCACGTTCGGGTGATGCCTTTTCAAATGAGTGTGCAAGTTTGATGTATTGCCAGCCGCGTAACCAATTTTATTTGAACAATGCCGACAAACAGCTTTGGTTCGTTCCACCTGTCTTTGTCCGTAACTGCGAAACCAAAATGTTCCCAAACCGGAGACTTCAATGATGCTGGAGAATTTTCGAGCTCAACTTTATCTGCGTTCGCTATTTCGACAGTTCCTCAAATTACTGACTAAATTTGAACGCATCCCTCTGACCAGCTCTCACAGTATGCCTCTCGTCCAATGAAATGACTTGCTCTATGACGCGTTGAACACAATGTGAGCGAATTACTCTGAATGCTGCGACGCAGCACCTGAGATTACTTCCAAAAAGTTGTTCGCCTTCTCAATTTTTTACGTTTAACGTTATATTCGTTCGGTACACACGTGTACCGAACCGAAGGGCCCGTTCCGAATAATTTCGGTACGTGTACCGTTACACCCCTAATTTAAAGTGAACAATTTTTTACTTATATCTGGTTTGTAGCTCAAATCCTTCAAAGTTTTGAAGCACGGTACGTAGAAAGCAGCAAAATACAAATTAAAGGGTATAAAAAGGAGCATTTACCACCGGTAGAAACTGGCAGCATCTCTTCCGGAGGCTTGGCCTCTTTCTTTGGTGCAGACAGCTGTTCCTCCAGACTCTTCAGATTGTCTTTGTCTTTCAGCAGGGTCCCTGGCTTCAGGTCGTTGATGTCCAAAGACAAGTTCTTACACAGAACTTCAATCTCAAACTTCAGGTTCAGCTGCAGTGAACAAGAGGACAATGTGAGAAATTGTTTTTGTATCTGCTTACTCATACAGGTTAGGTCTGTATGGAATAACCTTTTTTTTAACATTCAAAGCATCTATGACTTCTATTTTTGTGATGACTGAATCCATTTTTATGTTTCACTTTTTAACAACACAAACTGATTTCCAAGAGCTGCCAGTTAGTTTGCTACATAGGAAGAATAATTGATTACCTTGAGGTCATGTTCTTGATGCAGCTCTGCAAGAACATTCATGATGGCCATGGTCCAGGGGTTCTGGGGCCTGAAGATCTATAATGCCAGACACACATTTAATACATTTGCTATGAAGAAACCACAGAAACCACATTGACAGCCGGTGAGCTAAAGCCAATTTCATTAACTGTGTTAGAAGAATTCTGCATTCTTTTTGAAAGTAAATATGACTTCATGACACTACTGGGCAGAGGTATAAGGAAATGTCATTGACACACTAATCAGTCTACACCTATTTTACTCACCATGCTTCGCAGACTGGACTCCAAAACTTTGGCCACAAATGGAACCACATAAAGGAGCTCCTGCTGGCCTTTCACATACGCTTCCAGTAGCAGAGACTTCACCTCCAAATCCTGGGAAAAACGACAGCAGATTTTAGCCTTAAAGAGACCCACAAGAAAATTAAACAACACAACCTAAGAATTGTTTCAAATTCTTACTGTGTATAGGATAGGCTTGTTTTTGGCCAGTGTGATCATGCCCAACCAGTGGCCCAGGTTCTTCAGCAGCGAGCGATCAGAGAAGTTGGCAGCTGCCTTGTCAGATGTCAACAGAACCTGAGAGAATTGAAAAAATGACAGACGAGTGTCAGTATTTTAGTTATTCCACTGTGGCAAGTAGGAAGAAACAAATGCAACTGGCAAGGTGATGTAATGTCTGTAAACTTGACATGCAGCTGTTTAATATGGAAGACTCAAGTGTAAAATGGCAAAAAATAATTTATACATTCTTCTGTTATCCCCACATTGTTTACCTTGATGTTTCTGTAGGTCTCATTGAGGACCATCTTGACAAACTCCGGGTTCTTGAGAGTGTCCAGGAAGTTGGAGTAGAGGCCGTGGAAGTTGGGCTCGATGCTGACACGCTTCATCACCAGGTACTGAGACACCCAGGGCATAAACTCATCCTTCACAGTCTCCTTCAACTCTTCAACCTGGAGAAGAAAGCAAATATAGTTTAAAAAAGAAGTTTCTTTGACCATAATGATGTTTGTGACTTAGGACTTTTCAAAGATTGATTCAAGACATTTTAATCTCATTAAGGCCTCATTGTAGATTAATTTACTGCCTTTTAAAACTAAGAACTAAGTCTTCAATTACAGTTCTCTTTTGTACGTTTTACTTTACTTTTTGTGTCATGTTGGACTGAGAGAGGTTGTTGAATATGAACGCAATTTTCTCCTGGACATTCTCGGGAGGCTCTACAATCCGTTCTGTTTGGTCGGTGGCCACCAGCAGGGTGTCAATGTTGGTTGTGTTTATAGAGGGCTGCAGGAAGGAAAAAAAACTATTACCTTTGAAACTAGATCATCTACTGTTTCAAATTCTTTGATGGGGTCAAAAAAACATCAAATAAAAGCATTGACAAGGCACATATTAGGGTGTCTTGGTATCAACCAAGCCAAACTCACTGGCACATCCTTCTTGAAGGTGCTGGGTGTGGGTCTTGTGATGGTCGGGGTCTTGGCTACAGTGGTTGTAGTGGTGGTGGTGGTGACCAGAGTGCTGGGCTGGCCTGGCTGTGGAGCTTTTGGGACCCCGGGTTGCTGCGACTGGACCTGTGCCAGTGCCAGACTTCCAGGCGTGGTGATGGAGCCCTGCATCTTCACCGGAGGGTCCCGTGACTGTTGCCCATACTCGATATACTGCACGCACAGGATATCGGAAGAAGCAGAGCGAGAGATTTAATTTATCTGTATGGGTAAGTCCCGTCATACAGACACAGTTGGGACTAGATAAGAATTGGAGCAAAGATAAATTAAGGAAACCTGATTACCTCTTGTAAATGGTGGGGGAATTGCAAGAAGTGGGCAATTGAAGCCAGATGTTGACAATATTGAGGATAGTCCTTTAGTCTAGAAGTATAAAAGATAGAAGTGAGCTTAAGACAAGATGACTGACGTTAAATTAATATTTCTTTCACAAAAGAAACCATCACAATACCTGTTTTTAAACCTATCTAGGGCGGCAATTCCAAAGTAATACATTTTGGATCCAAAGGGTTTTCTTAAGGCTTCAAGAACATATCGGAGGGCCAAGCCCAGGGCCATGTAGGTGACGAGACCCTTCTCGATAATGCCACCAAAAAGGCAGGCAGTGATGTGCAGCTCCTTGTCTGGGTACTGGGGGAAGAATCTGTACTCCTCAAACAAGTTCCGAAGCATGCAGTTGAACACCTCTCGCTCCCTCTTGATGGTTGAATCCTTGAACCTCTGCAGCATTTCCAGTACCTAAGAGTACCAATGATGCTTGGGTTAATTCAAAGAGCAACATTTCTGAGAATAGTTGAATCAACTTCTGCCAATAACTGCAGAGACGAATGAAAAAAAGCAATACATACTTCATCCACGGACATAGTTGGATGAGGTGGGTGGTTGTAGATGCGCTGGAAGTAACTGTTTGCTTCGTCGTCAATCTCCTTACTAAAGTGCTGGTTCGCCTCGGGCCAAACCTGAGAAAGGTCAGCTGGGATAAAGAGCAGGAAAAATACATTTTTAACCAAGCCTGTTATTTACTTGAATGTGGTAATCAAACAATATTGTTGCAATCACATAAGGAATCTAATACTATTCTTACTGATAATTTAAAGTCAAACCTCTGTCTGATGATTGAAAATTACATTAAAGTGGGGCTGTCGGCTATCAGACAAGGAACAGAAGACTGATTTGCATGACCAAAACAGTTTATAAATTGTTTACAAGAGCTTAAACACTGCAGGAATCCTTAAAAAGCTCTTGGTGAATACTAGTGAACCTTGCCTTTTAACTGCATGTGTGAGGCACCCTGGCTTAGATGCATCAGAATTAAAACATGCAAATCAACACAGAAATCATCACTGCAAAGGAAACAGTGCTACACTCTCAGTCACACTATTGCCACTACTTGCGGGCTTTTATCTTACTCTGCTGAAAGGTTGGTGGGTTCAGGCCTGGTGTGCTCATCTTCCTGGTGCCAAATGGGTCGGTGTTCACAGTCGGCATCCCCAGACTAGAGCCAATACTGGAGCCAATGCCTGTGCCCAGGGGACCTGAAAGTAACATAAGATCAGTCATTTCAATCCATACCGACGTCATCCCATGTGTTAACCTTTAAAACATGCTTTTCAAGTGTTTTCTTGTCTGAAGTTCAGGATCAAACCCAAGCTATGCCTTAGTTTGCTCAGGCTATAGTGAATTTCAATGGAATCTGACTTTAGACATGTACATGTGCTGTGGATGTTTATAAATGAACACATTTAAAAAGGGCATATTACCAGAGTCCATGCCAGGAAGCTGCGAGGACAGGCTCCCAATGCTCCCAATGCCCCCAAATGGTGTACTGGGGTTGGGGTTGGTGAGGGGGGGGAAGGCTTTAGCCGGGGACTGGGGATTACTGAAAGCTGAGCTCAGTGAGGTTGGGAAGCCCTGCATGCTCTGAGTGTGGGAGGTGGCTGTGCCCCCCAGATTCAGGGACCCCATGCCGGAGAGAGAGTCCATCTAGAAAAAGAAAGACATTAATTATTATTTTAGATTTATTCAGATCCGTTTTGTCAACAATAATTTCCAATATGAAAAAGCATTACAAAGTGTTGCATTATAGGACTGTCATGTGAATGTACCTGTACAGGGGAGATGGCATCCAGGCTGCTGGTGCTGGGGGCCCGTCCCTTTGGCATCACCCCCGGTGGAGGTTGCCGGGCTTTATTCATTACATTGCTGCAGTTGGCAACCATGGTTAGGATAGTTTCTGACAGCTCCTGGGACACGCTCCTGAGGGAAAATGTGAACAAATATCGACATAATTAGAAAATATTGTGATTGGTGTCTATAAAACAGTGTTTTCATATGTTTTGTTGACGTTGAAATGCCATTGAGTGAGACAAAACATTATTAAACCAAAAATCAAACAGTTTTCTTAAAAGGCAGACAGTGATAGAGCTAAGCCTAATGTCTCCTCACCCCGCACAGGACTGCAGGCAGGCCAGCATGGTGGCTAAGGTCTCAGGGGGCAGCTGGGCGCTTTTGGGCTGGTCCTTGTCTGGTGCCAGACCCCCCATAATGGATGGGCAGCGCCTCTTCAGGAATGTCACACATGCCTGGATAAAAGGTTCCTGACAAAACACACAAAAGGATTGTAAAACACAAAGACAAACAAGAACCCCAACAATCTTTATTGTTACATTTTAAAACAACTCTACTTTAATCAATTTGAAGACTTACCCCGTGCTCTCGGATTTTGTCAGTCAGCCATTTATCAAGTTTGAGGTATTCACGACGAGAAGCAAGTGCAGCAAGGTCAATAACAAAGGCAAATGGAGTACCATTCAGCAACATCGACAGAGACTGAGAGGGGCATAAAAAACAAAAACACTGCCTTATTTACCATGAAGAATATACCTACGACAAGCACAGAAAACATGACCTGTATCCTTTAATGTCTTATTTTAATGTTGTGTTAAAACTGTGGGGGGAAAAAACATACGGAGGAACATTATTGAATGATAGAGTCATTATTCTGCTATTGCTTAAAGGCTAATTTAAGAGAAGTCAAAGTAGGTGATCATTTAGTATTTCCTGACAAACCTTCAAGTCCTGGGCCACATCAAGGATGCGTGACAGCTTGGCCTGGTCATACTGCTCCCCCCTCATGTACCACTCTGCCATTGAATGCATAATAAGCTGACGGATAGAGGGAGACTGTCCCTGGAAAAAGAATGCCAGGTTTTATGAGTATACATAAACCAGGAAAACAAATAACCAGGAGAGTAAGAAGAGGACCAAAGCATGACCTTGTGACTTGAGATCAGAGAGCTGTATCACCAACCTGTCCGTGCCAGGCGTAGTGCAGGATGATGGCAGAGTTAGGGTGGTTGCCCAGGAAGATAGGCATCAGGGTGGAGATGAGCTCATGGCGCAGTGTGTGCCAGGAAGTGGAGATCTGCAGCAATGCCAGCACCAACATGTCTGGGCAGTGCTTGATGGGAAAGCTGAACAGCTGCTTGACCTGCTCGTACTGGCCCACCTCCGACAGCCTCAGCAGGCTCTCCACCAGGTCCAGACTTTTCCTGTAATGAGATGAGCAGAAAATCAGTCGAAAACACTAGATCACATTAGCCGCTTTCACACCAAGCACTTAGTCCCCAGCGCTTAGTTCCCCGCACTTAGTTCCCCCATGGAACTAAAGAGCAGATCACGTTCACACCGGAATAAGTTCCCTGGGGATGGATTACGCAAATGAAGCCACTGTCGTCACTTCTTCTTCTTCGGGTTTACTGGCAGGCCGCAAACCACTTCACTGCATATACTGCCACCCGAAGTCCACGGCCGGAAGTCCCCGGAGTTGGGGGCTGACTTCAGTAGAAGCCTTGCGAGTAAATCGCCAGAATGCCGACACCTCCTCATCACTCCACCGCTCCCATGTTTTTTTTTGTGTTGTCATAAGTTAGTCTCTCTCCGTTGGTGCGCTAATGTTAAGGCTAATAATGCTAATGCCAGCAAATACAATGGCGGCTTGACAAAACTTTTCAGAGTTTTACGGGTCGTGGTTTGCAATTCGCCCAGCCAATCAGAAATTGGAACCTTTTTCTCCCCAGGAAAGTACCTGCTCTCTAGCAGGGACTGAAAAGGGGGGAAAGTTCTCATGAACTAAGTTCTCTTTTTGGTGTGAACGCAAAATTCCAGGAACTATCGGAACTAAACGGGAAAAGTACGGGGAAAAGTACTCCGGTGTGAAAGCACCTCGAGTAAATCAACAAAACCACATCATATCGATCAAACTACTGCTGAGTGACATGCAGGAGAAATGTAAATAATTGTTTAAAAAGCTAAGCTCCATACCAGGTTGCGATCTCTCTGTTGTCATCCTCCGGTGGGGCCTTAAGGATGTCTATGGCCACAGTGTGGCAAGGGTAGTCGGCAAAGGAAAACACTTCTGGGCTCATCAGAGAGTGCTGAATGAATGAGAGCTGAAGACAGAAAAAGCAATTGGAGATTTAAAGAGGGAATACAACCGTAACCACTCAAACAATACTGTCAACACAAGAACAATTCCCACTTTCCTTTATCATTGATCTTTATTGATCTACTTCTCTTTTTTACAGAAAAAAAATCAAACGTCAATCATGTTTCCCATCCCAATTTAAAACATGCCAATCCCAGGATCCGGATTTTGTTCAGTTACCTGTCCTTCTGCGTGTTTCCATGGTCGATAGATCAGATCAACAGGAAACGTCTCCATGCCCAACCCCCTCTGAATCCCGTACACCACGATATGCAGGCCTTTACTGTCCCGGATTATAAATCCTGCATGGTCCAGCTCGTAGGTCACCTCTTTGAAGTTAAGGTTAGGATTCTAGGGCACAGACAAAGGAAAAAAAAATTCTACCTCAGAAGGCTTTCTAAAATGACCTTTACATTAAAGAAAACGTCTTTTGACAGGCCATTGCATGCATTGGCCCATTTAGTGGTGAAGAATTTGCAAGAATAAATACACAGTGACACTGGGAAATGTTGGATATATTTGTCATCAAACGGAAACTGATGGTTCACTCACCACTTCCTTCACAACGTCGATGAGAACCTCCACATTCCACGTGTGTGCCTGCGAGCCTTCGTTCTTATCCTTGCCATCGCTCCAGATACCACTACCTGGAGCAGAGATGGACTGCAAGAGGAAACGGAAAATAATTGAAAATGTAACTATTAGTGTGCTTAGAATAATCCACAAGCCAGCACATTTACCAGCATGAACCCATATTTCACAATTATTTCGTCAATAAATCTCTTTCATATTAAACATAAGCATTACCTTGGAAAGAATATAATTAAATAAATCTTACCTGTAGTGGGATACCATCAGTCAGGCCAGAGTGGGTACGAGCCATCATTCCCAGGACTCTGGCCACCTGGCTGGCTGTCACCTCTCTCACCCCATACTGGACGATTATGTTTCTGCACTCATCCAGACTTGAAACAAAAAGAAAAAGTCAGTACAAACGATTATCACTAGCTCTTGGCAGACAAACTTTTGTTCAAATCATGTTGCTAAAAAAATTTGGTTGAAGATTTAACAACATACTGAAGAATTTAAACATAAATTCACCTAGCACAGAAGCCATAGCCGACTTCTTGCATGAATTCTGCGAGAGAACTCTCCATCATGGTCTTAGCTAACTCCCCCGAGTCTGGCAGGATCCTGTCCATGAGAATGTCCCGTTTTTCAGGGTACAGCAGTGGTGCGAGCACCACAGGGCAGCGCTCCTGGGGGAAATCTGAAATACAAGACACAGAAAACATTTTAGTATAGGACTTGTACCATTTCTATTCATTGTGTCACATATTCAATAAACTTGAGGCTCTGAAGAATACGTTTGCTTTGACACCCCGTACCTCGGCAGAGTGTCTTCAGGAAGGCGTCAATCTGCTCCTGCCCTAACCCACTGGCTCCTTTTTGGCCAAAGAGTAGATGGGACAGCAGTAAATGCAAGACCTCGATGGCAATGTCCTGAAAGCCACCTTCCTGGTTTCCTCCGAGATCGGCGTCAACGTATGACCGCAGGAGGTCGGGGAGTTTCTGCTTGATGAACTGCGCGGCTGTGGAAACGTTAAAAAAACAAAACAAAGGCATGCTTTTATACAAATAATGAACCAACACAATTGTGTCTAGAGTGTTGTGGCCATCCATAAACCTTCCTGAGATCATGCAAGTCATTATGCCCATGCATAACCAATCTTTATCACAACTGAGCAATATTCCCTCCAAAAAAGGGATGCCAAAATAAAAAAGGGGGCCAACTATTTTGGTAATGCAATTATTAATTAGCACACCTTTAAAACAAGGATTTTATATTTATTTTATCATCTTTGCTTTGGTCACTTACACATATTTGGCTTTTATAGACAGTCCATGTTTTCTTCATCTAAGGCTAGTTGTCAGTAGTGATTGACTTATTTGATTGGTTGAAACTCAAAACTTTAATTTATAATGACACCGAAATTGTTATCGCAAACCATTTGAGGATGCAACATCCCAACTGGATTTATCAGAGTTCAGCACCATTTTCTCAAGATGCCTTGTATTTGTGATCTACAAGTTCATTTATTGCTGGTTGGACAAAATAATCATACGTTGGCCATAGTAGAAAATTATGTTAAACTGAATACCAGAAAACAGGCATGTGTAAAAGTTCTAAAGATTATTGGTATTGGAAAAAAGGGATGTTTGGTGCCTTTCAAAATATCATCTATGGTTTATTTCAAGACAATGCCAGCAGAAAGACTTGGCAATCCTAGTTTTTGTTTACTTTTTTTTAAGTCAGACTTATCTGCAGTATATCAAATGTTTTGATAACATTTAGTACTTTTTACAGTAAACCTCACAGCTAGTTAAAAACAAAGTTTGGGATTATCTTTGGCTTTATTCGAGTTACTTACCAAAACCACGAAGGTCTGCGTTGCTGGAGTTGAGCAAAGCAAGTCCAAATATCACCTGAGAAATACATTAATTAAATCAACATTTGTATTTCAGATAGTCTTGAGTCACTTGTGTTGACAGTCAATACTCCCTTTTCCCCAAATGTAAGCCATGCATTGTTTGTACATTGTCCAATTCATATTTTGTATTAATGAAGCCCATTCCAGGTCTGTATTACCTCTTGGACTTTGCTGAGCTTAAGAACTTTACTCAGTTGAGTGAATAGGTGGGCCGATGGCTTCAAACTCTGAAAGAAAATACATTTTCATTTTAATATGTATAAACCCCTGCAAATTGTCTGTACACTCATGCATTGATGTCTAAGTTAAAGCCCAAAGTGTCATTTTAAAGAGAGCATTTTTGTAGGGATGTAAAGTTAATAACTATGACAAACTGATTTGTAATTCAACCAATTGCAACATTTGACTCAATATGGTAGTAGTTGCTTTAAGTTGTATTTTTTAACTTAACTTGTTACTCAGAATTAACCTATCAATAAGATCTGTCATACATCCGGGATATCGCAGTAATTATACACACTTCTGCTCCTTACCTTCTGGTAATGAAGGGGATTGTCAACGGCGTAACACAGAGTAGCAATAACGTTTGGCTTCGATATCAGCGACACACACTCCTGGATCAGAAACTGTGTCTTGGGCAAGTTGAAAAGCGGAACGTATCGAGAAGAAGAGAGAAAAGAGAACAGAGGCAGGTGAAGAATAAGATAAGAAAGTATTTTAGATAAAACCAAGAGAAACAATTGGCAGTATGGAGTCAAATGTAACGTTAAGATTATAATAAATTCAAGATAAGGGTCACGGTTCGGTACGGTACGTTCTCGGTACAGTAGAAAAATGTATCACAAAACATAAAATATGTTTTTTTTATTATTATTATTATTATTATTAAACTGTGAATAATGTATTCACTCAAATAAATACAAAATATAATAAAATAAACATTAAGGTGCAGCATTTCGATGAACTGAAATAATCTGTATTTGAACTGTACTAGTACCTAAGCAGCCAGTTTGACATTATGACTTGCTTGTCATTGTATTTTCATATTTTATTTAAGAAAGATGAACTTGTCCACATTGCTTGCCGAAAGGGCAGATCTGCTGGCACTAACAATGTCTCCTGCTGTGGAGAACACCCTCTCGCTAGGGACAGAGGTAGCAGATACAGCCAGGTAGCGCTTTGCTAACATGGCAACATAAGGATATTTGGCGTTTGTAATAGCTTCGGCTCGGTCTGAACTTTTTGCGAGTGGTGGAGGCTTAAATGCTAGTGGGAGTTGGGTTTGGGTCTTTTTTCTTTTGGTACCGGTGATATTCACGTTCGGGTGATGCCTTTTCAAATGAGTGTGCACGTATGATGTATTGCCAGCCACGTAACCAATTTTAGTTGAACAATGCCGACAAACATCTTTGGTTCGGTCCACCTGTCTTTGTCCGTCATCCTTGTACGTAACTGCGAAACCAGAATGTTCCCAAACCGGAGACTTCAATGATGCTGGAGGATTTTCGAGCTTAACTTTATCTGCGTTCGCCATTTCGACAGTTCCTCAAATTACTGACTAAATTTGAACGCATCCCTGTGACCAGCTCTCATAGTAGACCTTTCTATGTATTGATTATTTCTGTATAGCCCTCATCAATTGTAATTGTTATTCACAAATATGTGATAGCTTTTATTGAACAAGTTCTTCAGTTGATGGAACGCTTCAGACCTTTGCAGAAAAGAGAGATTTTTGTTCCAACATATATCCAACAGTAATCAGTTTTCTTATTAATAAAAAAAAAAAGGATTCACTTAATGGCCCAGTTACTTGTACTGGTAAAGTGTCTAATACCAATTTACATTAAAAAAAGGGTAGCATTCAATTCTAGAAAGTTCTGCAGCTAAACTGCGTGAAAATCCTGGGAAATGGGAGACACGAAGAGTGCTAAACTAATTTCACTTCAAAAACAGCAGGCCAAATTTTGTTCAACCGTTGTACATTTTTAGGAAACTAAAAATATATTTCTAAGGAAACCATTCACAAATGTCTTAAAAACATTTTCTGTTGCTTTTCAGAGAAATTATGACTCAGTACTACTAGGAAAGATCTTTGTAAAAAAAAAAAACAATGTGTTTCTAATCAAAAATTACCTGGTGAAAGTCCTTGCCACTGCTTTTACCATCGCCACTGAAATCCACATGAGAGAAGAGACAGCGAAGTAGATGCCTGTCTGCCTCAGGACCGTGACGATTCACAATCTGGGAGAATACAGGCAAAATATCCAGAACACATGGAGATATATTAGGACACTTCAAGAAGATAAATGATGAACAAAAATAACTTGATGTCCAACACTTACATGCTGTATTTCTTGCTGGCTGGCTCGATAGTTTTTCTTAGTTAAATTGTCCACCAGATAGCTGATTTGAGACAAAGCCAGCGAAAGCGAGTCAAGATTCATTGCTGTTCGGGGCGGAAGCAGGCGGCCGAGCACGGCGCAAAATCACCATTATTCCCCTTTAATCACTTCAGTGATAGGTTAATTCTGCTCCCCCCCCAAAAGTGTAAAAAAATATATAAACGTCCAAATGGGTTTTCCGATCAGTGGATCCCGGTGCTAGGTAAAGTCCTTCAGTTTAAAATCAAGTTCAGCTTCTGTAATGAAAGGGAAAAACAAGTTAAATGTGATTTAAAACAGTGAAACAGTTGTGTAATATAAATAAAAAATGGCAAACAAAAAGGGAATTCCCGTGTTGGAAGCACTAAAATATGAGTTCTGTAGTATTACTTTAATGCAGAAAAATATTTACAATCATTTGACAACAACATGTTTTGTTACAGGCTTTGAGGCCTACGTGCATAGCAGTACAATTAAAAGTACGTTTGTTGCCAAGATAATCATCTGTTAATAAAATCCCAATATAGGGTCTACACGAGTTTTAAACTACATAGGTTAGTATGGTACGTTCACGGAGATATTGTAGAACTACAAACCTACCGAACCCATAGCTTATAACGTTACTAGGCCTCGAGTGTACCCACATATGTGGTACACAGATTCCGCTTACCGAACTAACTCACATTATCGTTAACAAAAGCATAAATACTGCCGCAGTTTTGTCAAGCAATTTAGAAGAACGTAGCCTTTAAAGCAGCCAACTGGACATTACTGTTGACTAATTGACTGAGAGAGTTAAAATCACCACTTGAAACAAAGAGCAAGCTAATGTAAGTTAGCAATATTACCAGCAAGCGATCTGCCTTACGTGTTAGCTAACGTTTGGCAGTGATATATTTACCAGAAAACCCATATGATATCTGGCTATGTGAATAAATTGATTCAAAGCAACGCTTTTGCAGACCATCCTCCTGTGGCAAATCGGGAAACCTAGCTACCTAAGCTAACATTACCATGACGCTGATAAACACTTGCTAGGAGATAAGTTTGAGTTAACGTTAGCCAACATGTTTACCGAATCATTAAAAGCACTAGTTAAAGTTACCGGTTGAATCTGCTTCACACGGCCTTTTACTAAATCAAACTTTAGTAATATATCCTCTTATCAAAATAACTCCCAAGTGGTCAATATCTAAAATTAACCCCTGTGAAATGTTACCAACTCCCTGTAGGCTACGAGCTAATGCTATCAACTTAGCATTTACGTGAAGCTAACATTAGCAACATGAGTCCGTTTCAAGCTAGTTTGTATGAATTGGTGAAACTCATTAACAATACGTTTCAAGGTTTTTTTTAATAGTCAGTTTTGCTAGCTATACGATTACTAAGGTTTCATGGCCGTTACACAAACATAGGTCGTGAGCGTGAAGGCCTCAAATATTGCGGATGGGTTTTGCGCGATCGTGCAAGCTAACGTTAGCATTAACCTTGTTAACGTTAGCTCATTTCAACGGGCTATGGCTAATATATGAAATTGCTAACACTATGTGCTAGTTGCCTGTGCTAACTATCACGTAACGACGCGTAAATGTTACACCGAGTCAACATGAATATTCTCTCCAGCAAAAATGTGACTACTAAAGTCTTAGACAAGTACGTTACCAACTTTGCACGAGAAACGTTACTAAATGAATGAATTATTACTTTTTGATGCAACCAATATGACAGCTGCTTTTCAGCAAATAGACCCCCCCGCACTGGTGGCTAACGGCCATCCTCCGTATCAACATCGTTACTTTAGTGTTAAATATAGATATGTCGACGGTTGTTAACCAAATATATTGTAAGTCTCACCATGCTCCCAAGAAAGTAATTCAGATGTTCATCCCTTCTTGTTTCGCAAAACAAACTTGACGAAATGGAAGGGTCGCTCTGCCTCCAGTTCAGTTTGATTTTCAAAATAAAATGGCGACTGTCACCACCGCGGCGCGCTCACGGGTCGAGTTCGAGAAGAGTGCGTGAGTTTATCCGCGCGACCTAAACGCAAGGTGCTCGGCAGTAAACACCTGGGTCAGTTGTGCATACAATCTAGTAATATCCTGTTTTATTAAATCTAGATAATGAAATTCAATCATGTTTATTGTTTTTCTTCATACCAACGCAAAATGAACCTTGTAACATTCAGGAAAACAACAGGACAAAAAATGTTTTGTGCTACAGTTTTTTTAACATGAAATGCATTAGTATGACATATGAAATAGATATAAACTCTCACATCATTTTTGAAACAACTGTTAAAACCTCATGCAAATCTCCTGTTAATCTAAGCTATAGTACAACAAAATGTAGGTTTATAATATACATGATAAATACGCCAATTCAGCTTTTTCCGTGCTCTAAACTTTACTCAATAGGATATGATTAGACATGCTGTTGCCCATGTTGCTGAACAGAATGATCTGTTCCTTTTTTTTTTTACAAAATATGCTCACTCCCATTGCAAAAAGCAATCCCTTGTCTTTTTTTACAAATCACACGCCTGCCTAAATAATTATGGGCTCAATTGCATTGTTTCATGTCCTACGTTTTCTGTTTGGCATTGGACTGTGTACTGTATGCTCTTACATATCAGACATTTTCCTATAACACTGGTTTGACAGAATCTCAGTCATGCTGCTGTCCTGCCTCAAGTGATCTCTGTAGGCTATAACAAAAGATTGTTTTTTAAGCATTATTTCTTCTAGTAGGCTATTAGGTTCCAGAAAGCTGTAAAAATACTCAGTTACAAAACGTCCTGCATTAAAAATTGTATTTAGAAAGAGGACAAAAGTATTCACATCAAAATATACTTTAAGTAGCCTACCAAAAGTAAAAGTAGCCTACTAAAAGTAGAAGTTCATCACTTCAATGGGGGCAATTTCTAGTTGTAGTTTATTTAAAATATTGTATATACAGTAATATGGGGCATTTGATTTATATGTTGTATTAATAATCTAAATCGGCAAAGAGACCAGTGACTGAATCCGTAAAACAAATGTAAAAAGTACAACATAGGCCTACTATAAATATTAATGAAGCATATGCAGAAGTACAAAGTTGTGAAAATACTCAAATGAAGCACAGTTACCTATTTTTTCCAACATTTGTCTGGGGTTGTGGGAAATAACAGATGGTTACATTACATATAATGTATACAATTAGGGGTCAGGGACAACTCCGCAGCATTACGGGAGAGCATCGATTTTATATAACCAGTCTGTTGTTTAAATTCGCAGCTAACGTCCACTGCACCACTAGGGGGCGCTGATGCACCTGAAGCTGAACAGTCGACTGCCAGAAGAAGAGCTGCTCCTCCTCTTCTTCCTCCGTCTCCTCCCCATTACAGGGAGGGTTGTAGTAGAACCTAGCATAACATTTTTTTATCCCACTGTTATTAAAAGCTTAAGAAGCTTACGTGTGTTTGGCTGAAGTTGCAGTCCAGAGAACATGTCGTCCTGGGCGAAGTCGTCCGCAGCTGCCCGACGGCAAGCAGCTAACCCCAATGGAAGGTAAGCCGAGTGTTCTGTGTAGCAAGTTTAGCATTAGTAGCGGATATGCTAGGTAGCAGGCAGAAAACAAAACGGTGTAGGCTCAACAGACATGTTAACGTTGGTACATGTTGTTTTGTTTTGCGTTGTGCAGTTCTCAACAACTGCGTCTGTTTCGGAGAGCAACACCTTACTCCAGAGAGGAGAGGGGCGAGGAGCTGAAGGATGCCCTGGACAGGTACCTACCTTAACATTAAAAAAAGTATTTAATAACATCAGTCTGACTTGCTTCTTACTACTACTACTACTATTATATTTAAGACACTGCTTCTCTTTCAGCTATGAAGAACTAGAGCAAATCCAAAACTACAGTGGAAATGTGAAGTACGAGGGGTACAAGCATCAGCAAAATGGTGAGACATTTTCTTTATATTTATCACAAAAAGCACCGTAACAAGTTTTAATGAAGCTCCCAGAAACTTTGCACAAGATGTCATTTCTATATACCGGTATATATATTTTTCATTATTACTTACAAAAATGCTCTATGATAATTCATGCTCTGTCAGTGTGCCGCTACTTTGTACATTTAAATAAAACTGCATTTCCTTAATAACGGGTAACCCATTGGTTTACACTTTTAAATAGCAAAGCCATCCAAAGCAGCCAAGCCCGACGGCTGCACTCCAGCAGACAGACGCAAAGCCCTGTACCAGAAGTTCTACAGACAAGTGCAGGAGGACAAGACGCCGGCCGACTGCGTGGTCCTCTCTGTCACCAACCGGTGCATGTGAGTACTTCATAACAAAGGTCTAAACCTCAACAATTCAAATGTACAATGTTTTTGCATTGATGCTGACAATTTTACAGCTGGAACTTTTTCCCCCCTTTTTTTCCCCCATTCGAGATGATTGTATGGAAAGCTTCTGTGCTTATCTGAGACAGGGATTTTATTAAGTTTAATCTTAACAATAATGCTTTTTATATTTAATTAGTTTTGCTCCCACACGTTAGTCTAATCTGCACTCTGCCAGTCTTTACTGCTGATTTGATTGACTTTTCCATGTTTAGTGCTGCAACACTTGCATCCAAGTTCACTTTGATACTTTGGCCAATGAGAACCATTGGATTGTTTATGTCCACAAGGTGTTGAGAACTGTCTTATTATGGGATTTGACAGGGAGCTGGTCAATTATTTGTCTGAAAAAACATGTGGCATTCATGCTCATATGAAGAAGGTAAAACATTCACATCTATCAGCACATTAGCCTAACAGCCTTTTCTCATAAATAACATTTTATAGTTGCATTCACATGTAACACTTATAATACTTGATGTCAAATCCACACATGTGTATCATTGTTGTATTTACATCCACCAAAGTTTCAGAGTTGTTGGAATCTGATTTGAAATGCCATTAAACAACATGTCTATTCATTCTACAGAACATGAACAATTACATGAACTACACAATCTTTTAATACAACGTTATTCTTTCGAAGTCTACTATTATTACGGACCAATTACACGCTACACTTTATCCTCATAACAGGCAATACTTAGCATTATCTGTTAGCAACATGTTTGATAATGATTCAGCTGTTGTACTAAACCATTAACGTCACGCCATTAAAGTGACCTATCTTTCTCCAATTATCTGACAAAGGGTGATACCAATGTAATGATCATCGTGCATAAAACATTTACACTGATTACACACTGCAACAATAAAAATAATTCACATTCAAAATACTAATGTGCAAATGTAGACTACAAATCTCTGCCAAATGTGGCTGCATTTTCCAATGGTGACACAGTAACATTGCAGAGCGTATTCATTCCAAAGGCCACTCAAATGACCTAATGAACAATAGCCAGGGTTTCCTGCCATACGAAAACGGTATCTTCAAAATCAAATATATAAAACAGATGTTAAAGGCATTTTACTTTCAAAAACTGTTATGAATAGTTAACACTAAACCTCTGTAGGTCTAAAAAGTGTTGGATTGGTTGCATTGACAATGATTCCAATGAAGGTATCACTATGTCATAAATATCTGAAACATAACCTGCAACATAAAACTCTTTTCCTCTTTCCTTTTTGTGGTTGGTACATTCCAAATGCTCACTTTTTTATCAAGCTACGGATATCGGTGAAAACAAATGCTAATGGAATGCAAATATTGTTTTTGTTGTCTTTGTTTACCCAATTTTTCTCAAACAACTTTCCCTACTCCTATGTCGACGATAACTATTTTCCAACATTTACCTGAAATGGTATCTCTGCTTCTTTTAACAAATGTCACCTTTGGTTTTTGAATGTTGGAGCAAAATTTCGCAAACACCCGACTCGTTGGTTGATGGGTTAGGGTTACCATCGGTCTTTTTACAACACTTTTTGACAGAAGTACCACCATTCTTTTCAAATTCAAAACAAATTCACTCAAGTCTCCCAGATGAATAAGACCCTCTGTTTTACCTTATATTTTAGCCAAACACATTCTTCTACAACAATAAATACATCTATGAGAGAGCCTAAAACCTAGGTTGGTCCCACACAAAGCTTTACGCAATGCTACACTTGGTTGCATCTAGTTAAAGCTCCACACAAACAGATTTCACCACTCAAAAGTAATGAAATCCATTTATTTTGTTAAATCAAACTCTCGGAGTTAAACTTTAGGTTTCTCTACATGCCATGTCACTTAATATAGAAATGTCAAGTTAACAAAATGTTTCTCTTCCTCTCAAAGGGATTACCCCAAATCGCTAAGCCAGTGCTTGCAGGAGCGTGGCCTGTCAGTGGAAATGCTCTACCTTCAGGCGGAGTCAGGCCTGACCCGGGCTCTGCAGGATGTCCGAGCAGTCGGCTCGCCGTTATGTATTCTGGTGGAGCACACAAACGTAGCTCTGTCCTCCTGCACTGTTATCATATTTTCAGAATCCCTAAAAAGTAAGTCCCTGCCCCTCATATCTTCAAACAGCGTCAGACTACCTCAGTTAGTTCACATCTTAAAGAAAATCCCAATATGAAGTACATTTAGCATGAAACTAAATTTAAATTAAAGAAACAAACAAGAAATACACCCATTAAAACATAAACATTTCAAATCCTAAAGCTACAATTCTCAATCGGCTGGAGAAAAAAAAGTATACTACATATTAATATTAATTCTGTTAATACATATGTCAATGGCACTTCATTTACTGGCTTCCATTGACATGACTACTTTACATTACATAACGGTACACAATAAACAAACTCCACAAGTTAAAAAGAAGGTATGTAAACAAGTTCAAACTTTAAATCAAAAGGAAAACTTAAGTTAAGCTCAACGTGTTCCTTTCATAGCTTAAGCCATGCCTTTATTGTGTATGATAACATTGTACTCAAGAACGTAGCTGCTGAGGTCTGTAAAAGCCTCTGCCGCAGAAATCCAAAGTCAACCTCAAAAGGTAAACTAAAGAATTGTGACTTTTACTATCTGTTGTAAACATTTCAGGCTAAATATATCATAGTTGCCCTATTAAGGCACCATTATGTTTTCCTGTTCAATGAAGGATAATAAATGGACTCTAATCTGGAAAAAGTCTGAGCGCATGATCATCAGACTGTTCATTCTACACAGTTTGCCTCAGCAATTATTAAGGTTGGACGGATACTATCATACCTAATGGCCAAAGCTATGGAAAAGCATTTCCTTTTAAAGTCCTATATAAACCATATGCAATTCACATTTTGAAACATTATCTATATATCTGTACCATGACATGCAAAAAACTGATTAAAAACAATCCATAATAGCATGCAGAACTATGTTTTCTATATTGTAGAACCGCATATTTTAAATAGTCCACAATATACAAACATATGCATAAAACAAATTGCACAAATACGCATTTAATGAAACAAGAACATCAAAACTGTGCAGTGATTTAATGTTACATGTTACTTTGTTTAACTCAAAAATAAATACATTATTGCCAACGCAACCAAAACGAAATGCAAATGTAAGTTTTGAAGCTAATATAGTAAAGGCAATATTCATTGCAACCAATCATTTAAATACAAAAATATATAAAATGTATACATTTAATTACTACTGTTATTATTGTTCTCATGTCTGATTGCACATTTGGAAAAATAAACCAATCTTACAAATCAGATATTTTCTGTCCAGGAACATAATGCAGCAATATATAAAGTGACGGATGAATGCAGATCTACAAATTGAATGCCCCATAGTATGCCCATCCTCTTGCACAAAATACACAACCTGCATTTAAAATGACTATCCATCAAACTACAAATGTATCAGCTGAATTTGCTAAACCCAACATCACTTTAAAACAAAACAGAATATCAGTATATCCTAATTGGCGTATAAATCATTGATTTTACTGCTATTTCTACGTTTTTTGGCTTGTTATGTCACCTTTCTTCCCCTTCAGTCTCCTGACACACCACCATTAACATTCCAATTCCCCCCCACTCAGTCCATCGCAACATGCCCAAAGACCAGGCCATGGACTTTGTTACAGCAGAGTACAGCCATGGACTCGTCAAAGAACGCCCAGGAAGAGATCCCGCGGAGACTGCAGCACAGTCGTCACAGCTGGTGGATGACTTCCTGGAAAGAGAAAAAATCGAGCGCCACACCGTTCCCCTTGAAACCCGCCAGCTCCTCCTGCTGTTTGCCGACGGGGTGCATCTCTACCACGAAGAGCTGGGAACCATCTCGGAGTACGTCCGTTCCCGGCAGGAGCACGCACAAGGTGAGCGGCTAAATAAACTGGTGTTTGTAGTCGTCAATATAACTGAATGGACCTTTTGAATTATTGGGGGCCACACACATGCTGAGACATTTTGCACCCTGATTACATTGCATTGCATTTAGCTGACGCTTTTATCCAAAGTGACTTACAATAAGTGCGTTCGACCAACAAAATAAAAACTTGAAGAAAACAGAATCATATAAGTACATCAGGTTTCATAGAGCCAAAACATTTCAAGTGCTACTCAACTGGCTTTAGATAAGCCAGTCCTTTATTAGTATATAAGCGCTTTGTTAATAGTTCTATCGCTCGAAGAGTTGAGTTTTCAGTCTGCGCCGGAAGATGTGTAAGCTTTCTGCTGTCCTGATTTCAATGGGGAGCTCATTCCACCATTTTGGAGCCAGGATAGCAAACCCACGTGTTTTTGCTGACGGGAACTTGGGTCCCCCTCTCAGTGTGGGTGCAGCGAGCTGTTTGGCTGATGCAGAGCGGAGTGCACGTGCTGGGGTGTACGGTTTAACGATGTCCTGGATGTAGGAAGGGCCAGATCCATTCGCAGCATGGTATGCAAGTACCAGTGTCTTGAAGTGGATTCTAGCAGTTACTGGAAGCCAGTGAAGGGAGGGGAGTGGTGTGGGAACATTTAGGAAGGTTGAAGACCAGACGAGCCGCTGCATTCTGGATGAGCTGCAGAGGTCGGATGGCACATGCAGGTTGACCAGCCAGGAGGGAGTTGCAGTAGTCTAAGTGTGAGATGACGAGAGCCTGGACCAGAACCTCCGTCGCTTTCTGGGTCAGCTGGGGACGTATTCTCCTGATGTTGTAAAGTGTGTATCTGCAGCAGCGGGTTGTAGCAGCGATGTTTGCAGTGAAGGACAGTTTGTTATCTAGGGTCACACCCAGATTCCTTGCAGTCTGAGTCGAGGAAACAACAGAGGGGCCGATGTTGATTGTTAGGTCAAGAGTGGGACAAAAATCCCATTTTGTCAATGAAGACACGCGAAAGGCTCGCTCAATTGCAAGAGCATCACCGTCGCCCAATCGTTCTCAAGGGCCTATTTTTCCGGCTGGACCAGTTTGCAACGTATGCTGCTTGAGTGGAAAGTGCGACTTGCCTGTGTGTAATTCTTATCATGTGATGAAGAACAACTAACCACAGCCAGGCCAGCCGATGCAATTTCTTTCTTTCGTACATTTGTGATGATAGGAAGTTTTAGTGCAGGGCCAATGTTCCTCATAGCTTTAGATCTGTCCAGTGTTTCCACTATATACATTTCATGAGCACTGCTGCTAAAATGTGAAACAATCATTAATATTCTCTGGAAACTTGTTTCAAATACCTTTGTCCAGCAAACACACACGGCAGACACCTAAACAGCATTTTCCAGCAAAACAATGCTATCTTATGGATAGTATTTGAATACACACTTAGAAAACAACGCCTGGAAGAAGATAAGGTCACGCGAGTAATCTGGTTATGGTCGCTAAGCAGGGTCAGGCACAAACTGCCCCGTAACCCTTGAAATTAGGCAAGAGTATACACCCAACCCCCGACGGAGGAACATAGCCTCTTTTAGGCCCTAAACGACACTGCATGTGTATGGCCACTTACAGTGGGGCAAAAAAGTATTTAGTCAGCCACCAATTGTGCAAGTTCTCCCACTTAAAAAGATGAGAGGCCTGTAATTTTCATCCTAGGTATACCTCAATTATGAGAGACAAAATGAGAAAAAACAATCCAAAAAATCACATTGTCTGATTTTTAAAGACTTTATTTGCAAATTATGGTGGAAAATAAGTATTTGGTCACCTACAAACAAACACGATTTCTTACAGACCTGTAACGTCTTCTTTAAGAGCCTCCTCTGTCCTCCATTTGTTAACTGTATTAATGGAACCTGTTTGAACTCGTTATCAGTATAAAAGACACCAGTCCACAACCTCAAACAGTCACACTCCAAACTCCACTATTGCCAAGACCAGAGAGCTGTCAAAGGACACCAGAAACAAAATTGTAGACGTGCACCAGGCTGGGAAGACCGAATCTACAATAGGTAAGCAGCTTGGTGTGAAGAAATCAACTGTGGGAGCAATTATTAGAAAATGGAAGACATACAAGACCACTGATAATCTCCCTCGATCTGGGGCTCCACGCAAGATCTCACCCCGTGGGGTCAAAATGATCACAGGAATGGTGAGCAAAAATCCCAGAACCACACGGGGGGACCTAGTCAATGACCTGCAGAGAGCTGGGACCAAAGTAACAAAGGCTACCATCAGTAACACACTACGCCGCCAGGGACTCAAATCCTGCAGTGCCAGACGTGTCCCCCTGCTTAAGCCAGTACATGTCCAGGTCCGTCTGAAGTTTGCTAGAGAGCATTTAGATGATCCAGAAGAGGATTGGGAGAATGTCTTATGGTCAGATGAAACCAAAATAGAACTTTTTGGTAAAAACTCAACTAGACGTGTTTGGAGGAGAAAGAATGCTGAGTTGCATCCAAAGAACACCATACCTACTGTGAAACATGGGGTTGGAAACATCATGCTTTGGGGCTGTTTTTCTGCAAATGGACCAGGATGACTGATCTGTGTAAAGGAAAGAATGAATGGGGCCATGTATCGTGAGGTTTTGAGTGACAACCTCCTTCCATCAGCAAGGGCATTGAAGATGAAACGTGGCTGGGTCTTTCAGCATGACAATGATCCCAAACACACCGCCCGGGCAACGAAGGAGTGGCTTCGTAAGAAGCATTATAAGGTCCTGGAGTGGCCTAGCCCAGCGTTTCTCAAAGTGTGGGGCGCGCCCCACTGGGGGGGCGCAGAGATGTGATGGGTGGACCTCAGGCCGGAATCGAACCTGGGTCCTGGCGGGCGTTAGTGGACTGTTACAGCCGGAGACTCGCAACGGCGGTGGACTTTCACAGCACCGGATCCACCGGAGCCTCGCAACTGCGGGTGTTTGTGGCGGCAGGTGCGGTACCGGCGCAGCGGCGCTGTGAAAGTCCACGGCCCACCTATGTCAGAGCCAGCGGCCCACCAAAGGCAGCGGCCCACCGGGAAAATTCCCGAATCTTCCGATGGCAAATCCGAGCCTGCTCACACACACAACTGAAACGAAATAATTTATAGCGTTGCAGTCGGGAAGAAAAGCAATGTGGAGCGGCACCTCACCACTTCACAAGGAGTTCAACCGTGACACTTTTCAAAATCCCGCTTGTGTCCCCCCACTTTACAAATAGGCCTATGTTTATTATAATTTTTTAACGTAAGCACACAGCCTCTGTGAGCGAGAGAGCTAGAGAGAGCACACATTTATCTATTTAATATAGCCTAGGTGTAAAAAATAAAGTAAGAAATCATTCAAATGTGTGCTATAGGACAGTAAAAAATAAAATAAAGAAAGAATGCTAACTAGGTAACATCAGATCAGAATAAACCAGTTTGAATGATTTGTTATTGGTTTTGATCATATTTTAAAGATGTTTGGATTATTGAAAAGTATACAGCTCCCTTTCAGTGTGTTGAGAGCTGTATCCATAAATTCATTTTTTGCTCAAAGTGCACCAGATTGAGGCATTTCCCTTCAACATTAAAAAGAAAATCTTCCCAGTGGAGCATGCCCCCGGAACCCCCTATAGGAGGTGAGGTCCACCCCCAAATAAAGCAGGTTAAAATAATTAAATTGCATACATTTTCTTTTAGTAAACATTTAAAACGGGTCCCACAGACCCAAACAGCACACAAAGGTTAAAGGTAAGCATATAATAATGTTCAAATGTGCTAAATATATACACTGCAAAAAAACTAAAAAAGAAGAGTAAAAGTAGCTCACGACTTGTTTTATTTTTGAAAGTAGCCCTCATCCTAAAAAAGGTTGGAGACCCCTGTTATAGAACGATACATTTGACAATTTTAAGCTTGGCCTACGATTTTATTGGAGCGATGAGGAACAGGTGGGGCTTGAAAAGGCCCACCTGTTCAAAGTGGGGAATGACAGAAAAAGTTTGAGAACCACTGGCCTAGCTAGTCTCCAGATCTCAACCCCATAGAAAATCTTTGGAGGGAGTTGAAAGTCCGTGTTGCCCAGCGACAGCCCCAAAACATCACTGCTCTAGAGGAGATCTGCATGGAGGAATGGGCCAAAATAGCAGCAACAGTGTGTGAAAACCTTGTGAAGACTTACAGAAAACGTTTGACCTCTGTCATTGCCAACAAAGGGTATATAACAAAGTATTGAGATGAACTTTTGTTATTGACCAAATACTTATTTTCCACCATAATTTGCAAATAAATTCTTTAAAAATCAGACAATGTGATTTTCTGGATTTATTTATTTGTTTCTGCCTTCAGATTCCCACGCTGAGGGGAAGAGGGGTAACATGTTGCCTCCAGGTTTGGGGAAACCCCCTCCTCTGCTCCCCACTCCACCAGGGCTGCTTCAACCCCAGTCCTCAGCCGGAGCAGGGCCCATGATGAACCACTCTCCCACTCCTCTGTTGCTTTCACCAGGTTAGTCGGCAGAGTTGAAAACTTACCTGACTATTTAAAGAGTCTTTTTAATGTTTTAATAATTAAAAGGTGGAGGAGCCAAATTAATGTTCATTAAAAAAAAAAAACTTTGTCCACCTTGTTTAGCTAGTCTGAATCAGAATGAAATGATTGGTATTTTTTTTTATTTAGCCTGCTTTTGGTTGCAAAGTGAATAAAAGGAAAGCACGTTTATTTAAAAAATGTCTTTGCTAAGGGGGCAGTAGAAAAGAGCAAGGCCCAAACTGTACTTTCTTATTGGTCCGACATTCTGCGTGGAAAATGTAATCATGAAAATCGACAAGCACAACACAAAAACCAAATGTTTTCCTCTTGGTTAACTTGTTTCTACTTTACAAAAAAAGTCAATCAGAAACAGCTTTATTACCAGGTAGGTTTCCACATTCGAGGAATTAGCCTTGCAGAAAGACCTTTATGTTTTTCAATCATTGTCTTCTGTCTCTTACTCTCAGGCTCTTATCCCAAAACCAAACCTCCTCCTCTACTGTCCTTGCATCGACCGAACGGTCCGTCGTTAGGGGGCTCATCTTCACGAGGCCTGCTGTCTTCACACAATCCCTACGGTGGCCCCTCTGCTCCTCGCGGGCCCCCTCTCCACCACGTTCCCCCATACCACCAAGGCCCCAGAGGCACTCACATGGGCAGAGGAGCCCCGCCTTCTCTAAAAAGTTCACGTCCTCCACTTCTCGCTTCTCCAGGTGGGTGACTTTTTTCTTTTTACCTTAGAATTTAAATGATTGTCACTTTTTACAAGATGTAGGTTTAAACAGTAGACTACAGTCCAGCTTTTATTGTCTTGTTTTCGGAAAAACGAAATAGGAAAAAAGTATTGATTTAACCATATCATGAAACAATTATTTCGTTTTTTCTCCCCTTTTTTCCTGATCAGGTGGCCCTCTTCAGCGACCTGGTGGCCCCCGACACTAACAACAGAGACATCCACACTGTTACACACGGAGGCTACTAGTACCAGCAATGTTTTGAACATTTCACCAAACTGGAGACCAGATGACTCCTGGCGGCTGCGTGCCCTGATCTTTTTTTAAATAATAATTAACATACATAATTGATTAGATGCCAAAATGGTCGTAATTGTTAAATATTAGGTACTTGTGGATTGAATGATGACAACATATTCTAATGACTTATGTTTTTAAGTTTCCAGGATCCCTGCGTTATCCCTTTTCATGTATTTTCTTTATAATGTACTGCAAGTTTCACCCAGTCATCCCAAAAACAAAAAAAATCTCGTCTGCCCTTGTGGACTCCATACACTTGGTGTCTAAGGTTCAGTGTCTAAGGTTCAGCATAGGATAAATGTCGACTGACTTTTTTTATTTTTTTTGTATATAATGAATTAAGCAAGTAGCCTACCAGCTGTATAAGGTGCTTCAAGATGGTGCTTAAGATTTTGTCATGAAAAAAGATTTAAATAAAGTACTTGTGGAGCTTGTATAATCAGGGTTGAATATGATATTGACTTAATTGGTATTAAAGTGTCTTAAATCAATCTTTCATAATTGAAAAGACGGTAATAAAGACTATGATATCTTTCTGAAATTCCATTTTACAATATTTGGCTAAACAAATGGTTGAATCTTCTATGGGTTATTACATTTAATTTCACTACACATCATGTGTTTGGTCTTTATAGTCACACCAATGGGTTATTGCTCTTAGCATGCCTGTCATGCTTCCTTTTTTTCAAGTGAGAGTATGGACACTTCATTTGGCATCCAAAATAAAAGTTGGCCATTTTGTATTGCATTAAAGCAAAAGAGGCCGCTTGTAATGTTTGACAGTAGAACTTTAAATAATATGAAGGTAATATTTGTGTCAGTAGTTGTTGCAAAATTAGTAGACAAAAATTGGTTGGTCAGCATATCAGAGTTTGAATTTCCTTGAAGCAAAAAATAAAAGAAGAGATTTGTCAAGTATTGGGATTAGATTCATTCTTCCCTTGTAGGTGCCCTCACTTGCTCACTTGCTCACTTGGGTGCTTGTAGGTCCCTTCCAGGTTGTGTTTCTTATCTTCCCTTCCCTATTGTAGTTCAGGAGAAAAACACGTGTATATTGTAGTTTTTCTGCCTTTGTGCTGTTTTTCTTAATAGCTTTTGACCCATTACTGGGTTATTACCCATCTACATTGTAGAATAGGCTGATTTAGCATAATAATGATAAAATACATTTATAAAAGAAACACTCCCTTATTACTGACTGATGTAACATTTTACAATGCTGAAAGGAACTGAATGGCATTTGGGTTTTCAGAAGTCGGTACACCTTCACGTTTGTAGTCAGTAGAGACACTTTAGACAGCAAACGAGGCCTTGAGTCTGAGTGAAATTACTTAGGTTTTCACATTCTTCACAAAACTGCTTAAGCTCTGTAAAAGGACTGGTCTAATATGTAATATTAACAGACAAAGCGCTTTACAATCTCGAGAAACTTGGAGGAGCCAGGGATCAAACCCCCAAAGTGATTGATACAGTACACGACCTAATAATGAAATATGGAATAAAATGGAAATCACCCAGAAAATACACCACAGTTACAATTTTGTTTTATGGTCAAATCAAGGTGAAATCCTATTTTTTTCAAGAAGTAGGGGTGGATTTAGTGTATGGACAAGTGTGGCATTCAAATAATCCTTAACCAAACCAGCAGTTGGAGATATGAGCGATAAAGTTACTTCCCTCAGGTTTAACCAGTTTCCTGATGTCCTCCTCAGACTGGAAGCCTAACTGTCCGTACAAGCAGTAGCACACAGACTTTAAAGGTGAAAGAGCACCAGCTGCATGATGGGAGGCACCAGCATTCTTTCTATATCACACCCACACCCACATTCATAAAAACAGATTTAGTGAGGGACAGCAGTGAAAGTGTTGGAATAGTGTGTTTTTTTAAAATTTGTATACGTTGTAGACATTTTTTTTCAACTTGACATACATTATTGTTTTTTCTGTGCCATAAAATAATAAAAGATGGGGCCACTTAGTTTCATTTTCACATTTAAGGAGAGATCCTGTATTCCAACCTTTCGTAATACAACCACACATCCTCCTCTGAGGAACTCTGATCAAGCAGAAATAGATGAAAATCCTTGTATGGGTGTATCAAGAGAGCATAGCCCAGTATTCGGGAATCTCAACTTTATTACTTGTAAATTATATTTTTCATGTATTAATGAAATGACTCCTTGTAACACTGTAATGCCTCGTTGTCATGTGATAGACAACAAGGGCATTACAGGTAAAGTGAACTGAAAACTGATGGGGGAAGATAAATGTTTCTCAGTGTAAGTGATGCATTTTAAACTCTAGATGGCGATGTACACCTGCTCTATGCTTTATACACCTGGGACAGAATTTCAACATTTCAGCTAATAATGTCGTCAAAACACTCCCTAAGACCTGACTGAAGTGAGCAGGATCCTCCATCAAACTAAAGTAAACTGCACTTCTTGATATATTGTTATGCATACATCTCCAAAATAAGATAATGGTTAAGATGTATTTGGGTCACTTAAGTGAAGTAAACACACAGTATATGGAATTTACTCCCTACATGATTTTTATTTATAATATCATTATTTAGATAATTGTATTGGTTATGCTTAAACAATTTAGGTTTTTTTCAGGGGAAAATCCTTCGCTTTATTTAAATAATTATTTTATTTTTTGCATTTTGGTTAATCTGACAAAATGTTAAGCTTCCCAATGAGAATTTTTTTATTTTACTTAAGGAGTCAAACATTTCACACTGCTTACTCCCATGTATGGATTCTTAAAAAAAAAAATCATTCTTCTTTTGTTAGAAAAAAGCAAACAGAACTTGCATCACAAAAACAGACATTATTCTACAATTTACACAATGTATCACATTTTTTACATTTACACTAGGGTAACATATACAAGTGCATACATGTGACGTATGCAATTGTTAAATGTTCTAAATCCGTTTAAACATAAGACTGTTTTTCATATTTTCAGGATCTCACATTTTTCATATTTGAACCTTTTTTTATGCCTGTACAAAAAAAGGTTGAGAGGTTTAATGCAGGAGCCGTTCTTTGGAATATCAATTCATAGTGTTATATTAGGAGGGGATAAAGTAAAAAAAAGAGATAACCATCCTGCTTCCCAAACTAAAATAAAAGCATCATGTCCTCCTTCAACACAAAATTGTTCTCAGTCAATCACCATAACGTAAACATTTTTGTTGCATTTTAGAAATGTTTAAATTGAGAGTTTCCAGATATTAGCTGAACGTTTTTATAGAGTTGTAGGAGTAACAATCTATCAAGTCAAGCAATGAAAATATATGTTTTCTAAACTGTAGAGTCACTTGAAGAAAAGTGTGAACGCTGCACGACTAAGACATTGTCTTAGCATTCTTATTTTAAGGACTTTTGAACAGATATTGCTTACTTGAGTCCTTAAGGAGGCGTATATTTTCAATGGTAAACAACTATGGAACAATAAAAGTATTGCAGTGAAATATTTTGTGTCATAGAGTATACTTCTGTAACATTTCCATGTTTTTTTTCTGTAAAAAAACTATTCATAACTTCTCTGAAAACAGCAACATAAATAAATATTATAATTATTGCTGTTATTAAGCGAGAGTGGGAGTCAAAGAGACAAACACACTGAGGGTGAGTGGATGTGTCTCATATTCTCTCCTTGTTGGTGCCTCCTCCTCTCCTCCAGCTGTGGGCGCACTGCTGAGAGGAGCCCATCAACTCAGGAAGTAATGGACAACTGTCTCCACCTCATTACACCAGCCTTCAGACAGACACACACACACTCTGCTTGGACACTGTGTGTGTGAGGGGATTTTGTTTGTGGGTAAAAACAACAGCAGCATACCGTTAGTGTTCAAGTAAGATTCCTAAGTGAAGCATTTATCTTTCTTTTAGAAAAAGTGTTCACATGAGCTTTCAAGTTGATTAAACCATCAGGCAGTGATTTATTGTCATTTACTTGGTATGCTTTTTTGTTTGAACATTTGTACTTTCTTTACCTAGAGTTTTTCCATTAACTGTGGAACAAACATCAACTTTCAGAGAGTTGCTTGATACACTTACAAACCAATAGCGTGCCTACTCTCATTTGTGTTGACAGACAGGATGACAGAATCACAACCAAGCAGCAAACTGGCTCTAAAATGTGAAGCCAACATGGAGTTCATTATTATTCATTATAAACCTGCATTCTCTCTATTATCCTGCAGGGGAAACTCCAAGGTGTGCAAAAATAAGTTTGTACCGAAGTCTATGAAAATAATTACTTTACGGCTTGCTATCCTGGCTCCAAAATGATGGAATGAGCTCCCCATTGAAATCAGGACAGCAGATAGCTTGCACATCTTCCGGCGCAGACTGAAAACTCATCTCTTTCGACTCCACTTCGGGCGATAGAACTATTAACAAAGCGCTTATATACTAATAAAGGACTGGCTTATCTAAAGCCAGTTGAGTAGCACTTGAAATGTTTGGCTCTATGAAACCTGATGTACTTATATGATTCTGTTTTCTTCAAGTTTGTATCTTCTTGGTCGAATGCACTTATTGTAAGTCGCTTTGGATAAAAGTGTCAGCTAAATGCAATGTAATGTAATGTAATGTAATGTTACTATTCTCCTTATTAAGTAACTTAGTAAACATTTCCCTTACAAGTTTATGTTCTCAATTAATATATATGGTGTGCTTCAACATGGCATGAAATTAATTTGAGATATAATGTTGAAATATTGAGTACAATTGATGATAAAGCAGGAAACTCTTAAGGGCATTGCTACCTTGTGATTAACATGTACCTGGTGAGTGTTTTCTTCTTATCACAGTGTATTTTTCGTTCACGGAAGTTAAATCTAAAATATGGTTCCCTAAAAATGTAGGGAAAAAATGTACTTAATTCTACCCTCTCATGTCAACTGGTTACAAAAAAGTAATGCCAAATAAAAAATTGTTGTGGGTGTCGTCACAGTGCACTATGTCCACTAATTAACACAACAACGTCGTCAGATTTGACCTGTCAAGAACTAAATAATGTGACACAAATTCATTTTACAGCAAATTATTTACTTATTTTCCTAATTTGTGAGTTTCAATCAAAACAGACCATATTTAAACCCAACAGATCATATCTTCTATACTGTAGCAGATTAGTCTAATTAAAAATGGAAATGATTAAGAAAAAAATTACTAAAATGCAGCAATTTATTTTCTTTAAAAGAAAAAGAAAATCTGACAGTTATGTACAAAAATAAAACATCACAATAACATATAAGGGTTTTTCTTTGTGTGGATAAACCAACCTTTAAAAAAAGGCACTTAAATCAATGGTCTTGAAACTTAAAATCCCCAAATCCCCCCCCTCAAATCTTGTCTCCAACCTCCCATCCCCTCCTCTGCTTCCCCACTGTGCCAACACTGTTCCTCCTGTTTTCCCACCTCTGTCTGCACCTTCATCATTGTTTAATTCCTCCTCCACTTCCTCACTTCTCCAGTCATTGCCGCGTCATTTAGGTAGAAACCAGATAACCAGTAGAAAATACCTCACACCCTACATTAGAAACACAATTAAATTATCTCTGCTTCTCCATCTTTTTTTCTGCATTGTCCAGCTTTCCTCCTAACTTCCATATGTAGTTCTGTCTCCTTTTACCTACTCATCTTCTCCTTCCCCCCCCCACCAGCCCTTCCCCTCCCCCCCTTTCTCTTCTCCCCACTGGATATCAATCAGAATCTATCACTCCAAATATTCCTGCTGCCATTGTGTCAGAATTCACAGGAACTTCATCAAACGGAGGAACTGTTTCATTGTTATATCCAACCCTCGCTGCATGTGTGACAATGTGTGTGTGTGTGTGTGTGTGTGTGTGTCTGTCCGTGCGCGGCAGAATTAATGGAATGGACCCACAAGTCTTCAGCAGCCAGCGTCACGTGAAAGTTTGCTCAAACACCCCCCCCCCCCCCACACACACACACACACACACACACACACACACACACACACACACACACACACACACACACACACACACACAATGACAACCAGCACCTTGCCTCCCATCAGCGCCATCACACACACATGCATACACACATTAGGGTGTTAATTGTTGTGATAACACCTTCCAATAACAAGGCTCTAATTATCAACATGTTTGGCTGTTGGAGTGTGTATCTGGCAATTGTGTATGGATCATGGGGTGAGCATGTTTGTGTGTGTGCCAGTGTGAGGTGTGGCACCAGGGGAAGAAGGGTTGATGATTTTGAAATATGCTGCTGTGTGTGTGTGTGTGTGTGTGTGTGTGTGTGTGTGTGTGTGTGTGCACGCGTGTGTGTGTGTGTGTGTGTGTGTGTGTGTGTGTGTGTGTGTGTGTGTGTGTGTGTGTGTGTGTGTGTGTGTGTGTGTGTGTGTGTGTACGCTCTCATGTATGGGGTGATGATGTCTCAGTCTAAATCTACATTTGCATATGACAAGGGATCTTTGTCCTTTGGTTAATTAAGAATGTTCTGTTGGAAAAATTATACCATTGCAATACATCTATTCATGCATAAAGACACAAAGAAATAAACAGATAACTCTTGTGGGGAGTTGAAAAATAGCACATTCAAGTCATTTTAGCCCTATATTTATTTCCGAGTGCTTATTTTCAAGAAGTGTGTTAACCTTTAAGACTTCTAGTATTGTCAGTTAAAGAGTTTTTCACTGTGAATCGACACCTTTGCTAATTGATCACACAGTAATTCAGACTGACCCTATATAGGGCTGCTTGAGTTTAAAGACGGTAGGTTGTCCACCAAAAAAACAGCTTGTTCCAAAGAGGCAGATTGCTTGGCGTTTGGTACTGCAGCTTTCCCAAGAACCGCTCATCCAAACAACTTCACACTCAACTCCCTGGGTCCTGAGCAGTACACTCTCCTATAGTGTGAACTGGAGAGGATGAAGAGTAGTCAAGAGAATTCCCAAAATGTGGTATCCATTCATGGTAATATAAAAAACATAAGAAGGCCTAAGTATTTGAGACTTTTGGTCTCTTAATCTTTTCTTGAGTGTAGCCTACCGTAGACAGCAACAGCGAGTTTACCCAGAATGCTGTACAGCGGTGGAACAGTTAATAAGCGTTTCCACAGAAGGGCGATTGCATGAACGGTTGTTGAAAATCCAAGGGCAAGCAGGTTTATGTTTCATCATTTCAAAAGTGACAACAAAACAAGAGACACAGAGCACATCAATATAAATAAGTAATTATATTTAATTGTAATCGGAAAGGCTTACATGAAAAAAAAAAAATTCCTGCAAAGAGTTGGCAAAGACATAGATGACATATGGAATGTGAGATCAGCCTCACAATGCCATTACAAACTCTAGATGAAAAGTCCTTAAACAGAGGTCAAAATCTCTTCTTAGCACGAAGAGCCTGGCCGTCTGATAGGCTGGCTGGTGGGTGTACTGACTGTTTGACTGACTGCTGGCTGGCTGAGTGGGCGGCTGGCTACTTGCCTGCTTGCCTGGCTGGTTGTCTGGCTGACTGGCTGGCTGTATGCCTGGTTGGCAAGCTGGGGGCCCCAGCTGTGTCCTGAGCCAAGCCCCTACGCCCCACCAGATCTTAATTGGGTTAAGTTTGTTCGCCACAGATAACACTTCCTCTTTCTTCCGACAGTAAGAAAACAAAAAAATGGCCTGGCACTAATGACGCTCTTTAGCGGGGTTCTTTTCTGTTTAGGTGGCGGGAAATTAGGAAGAAGGGGGTGGGTTCCCAGCAGAAAGAGATCGTCGGGGGAAACATGCCATTGTTCGGATCCTAGCGCTCAATGAGAACGGAGAATACGAAGAAAGAAGGAAAGAAAGAAAGTGGATTTGGTTTACGCTGTAGTGCTGTCACATTGCCACTGTTTCTTTTTAAAAAACCCTTATGACTGAGGCATGCAGGAGCCTGACAGATGGAGACACACGCACAGGAAAACAAACATGTCATTTTATGTGTGCACACCAGTCTAACACACTCCATTTCTCACGTTTTTGTTTAAGGAAAAGAAAAAACACAAAGAAAGTGTTCTGTAATTACTTTAGCTGCACAAGAAATGCAGCAGACTTGTTTGATGAACTGTTTTCACAGGCACAGTTGTCTCAAAGTTAAGTAAAAGTGTGCGTGCCTATCGCCAAAGGCGTCGTTCCTCAAGAATGCAAATAAAACGTAGGCTATATTGCAGTCTTAAAAATAATGTAATGTTAGGCAAATTGCTCTAACATTCATGAACCAACCCTAATACATTGACTTCCATTATTTTGTGTTTGGCCCTTGAGTGAAAAAGAGCATTGTTGCTACTTCATCTTTCATACTGTATTTGAATTACCTGTAGGCCGAATTACCTGAAGGCCGGAAGTGTGCAATGTTTGATTAGACTAAATGTTTAAACCTCTATCTTCATTGCCATTGCACATTTTGTTTGCCTGCAAAGCATCCGTTTGATTGACTATACCAATCAGTAAGGGTTTGGAATAATTGGGCCGTCAGAATGATGACTATAGGATATAGCGCTTTATAGTGTTTCATCTGAATTAATGAAAATAACTAGTTTTTGATTTTTTTTTTTGCCTATGTTGCAATCAGAATGTGTGTTTTATCTTGAGGCACATTTTTTAATACAGTAGTTTTACATTTTTGGAAACATGTGTTGTATTGCTAAAAGTAGGATGATAATATTAAAAACCAAGCTCTTATCAGTACAAAATACAGCAAATTGAAAATATTCATTTTCTGACTGCCTCAGACACAATAACAAATTTGTGATTTAATTTCTGTAAAAGAGCATCATCGTCTCAGCTCACTTGGGACTCATGTTGCATACAAATAGGAAAACAATGACAGGGAACTAAAGAGCTTTGTACAGGCACATCAATTGAAAAAACTGAAACGTGACTTTAATGAAATGTATCATGTCAATACATTTCACATAACTGTTTTAGGTTGGTTGAAAGCATTATTAAGTTGAACCTATTTAAACTTAGTAATATTGCTTTCAACTAACATATATACAGTTTGGGGAAATCTGTTGACATAATACATGTAATTAGAGTCAATGGTTCAATTATTTCAGTGTACTAGGGGTTTCCCCAACTAATCGACTAGTCGACTACCTTTACCACTAGTCGGCGTGAAAAAAATGGAGGTAAACGAGGTGCTGCAAAATGACATTCTTATGTATGGCAGTACTTCAACGAAGATGTAACCAACTCCACAGTGAAGTGTCAGTTGTGTACAGCTGTACTGAAGTACAATACAAATGCATCTGCTATGCGCAACCATCTAAAGATGAAACACCCGCTGCCGACAGCTAGCACTAGCAGTAATGCTAGCACCAGTGAGCAACAGACCGGCGTCAGCACTGAACAGAGGCAAACGAACAGCAAGAAAACACGAGTGAACAGTGATGCGGATGATGAGCTACGGGATTACTGCCAGTGGACACCGCACATCCCCACAATGGATAATCCAGTGGAGTGGTGAGCAGAAAACGTGCACCGCTTCCCCCGCTTTCGAGGAGCTACCTGGCTATTCCAGCCACAAGCACCCCGAGTGAGAGGGTTTTTTCCCTGGCAGGCAAAACTGTCACCCGAAAGCGGTCAAGCCTCCTTCCCTCACATGTCGATGCGTTGGTGTTCAAACCAAAAATATGGAAAGGTGGACGTTATCGTGGAGGACAGCAAATAAAGTGTTGCGCACTGGATTTACGTGGCATTTATGTAAACAAGAGTTTTTTGCTGTCGATTTTGGTGAGTCCAGTTACTGTTTGTTATTTACTCAGGCATGTAACACAAATTAAAATGCAGTGTTTAATGTTACTGTATGAGTTCCAATAGAAAATACAGTTGTAAACCTCTCTTTGTGTGTCTTTATTATGACGTAACGACTAGTCGACTAGTCGACTGCTATTTTGAAAAACGTGTCGACTAGTAAATATTGGTAGTTGTGATACCCCTACAGTGTACCCTTTAGTTTAATATATTTAAGAAAAGTGAAAGGAAGATACATTTGTGATCAACATTTAAAAAAATCGCAAAACATACATTTACATTTGTACATTTACTATTAATTCCAAAGGGCCACACCTCAGCATACATTTAACAACTACACTTCCTAAATGCCCAACAATGCTTCTTTTACATGACATTCATTATCTTCATCATCATCTTCATCATCATCGTCAGCGTCACAGTCATCAAAAACCGCATCTTAATGATAACTACATGATTAAAATAGTGATCATTGTCAAAGTCAATCATAATAACCACAAGTGTCGCCAACATCATCATCATCATCATCATCATCATCATCATTATCACAATGTTTATGTATCTATAGAGATTTCAGACAGCTGGTATCCAGTTGCAGTAAGCCTCCACTCACTCGTCTCACACACATATACACATACCCTAATACCTCTGCAAAGACATTCCGGTTGGCAAATGCGAGTGTGTATAGAATAACAGGCTTAACAAATGCTCAAAACAAATATTAAAAAATAATGTTGATCTTTTTCCTGTGTCTCCATACTGGATATTTATTCATGAGTAACCGCAGGCTAAATGTTTTCCCTTGTTCTCACCTTCGGATCAGATAATGAATGCAGCCCACGCACACACAAACACACACACGTACCCCCCCCCCCCCCCACACACACACACACACACACACACACACACACACACACACACACACACACACACACACACACACACACACACACACACACACGTGGGTGCCCCATATGCATCCACCAATCAATTTTTTTTTAGGGTTTAGAATAATGCACAAAATCAAGATACATTTTACCCATAGCACAACTACTGAACTATTACTGCATAACAAGTAGTAATCACATTAGTACACACACACACACCCATGTAAATGCACAAAGACATACACACATGCACTTTACACCTTTGGCATTGTGCACCCAGGCCGCATTAAGTGGAGACAAAAGAATCTGGCTTTGCAGTATTTAAATCAGTTTTGTGTCTAATTATTCCATATAAAAATAGCTGATATCTAGGGCAAAAGCATTGAGATGGAACACTGTTGTCTGCAGAGGGGAGACCTAGTGGAGCTGGCGAGAGTTCAACACAGCAGAAGACAGGGATTCAGAGAGACAGAGAGAGAGAGAGAGAGAGAGAGAGAGAGAGGCAGGGAAGGAGAGTTATGAAGGAAGATAGGGAGAGAGTGCGCTTTAGGCTACATAAATATAACATGAACTCTATTCGCTAGTGGCAGAAAAGCAAGCAGCACAATGGGCCGATGTTCAGGAGCTCTCTAGTATTGAGAATTCACTGTTAGTTCCTCACCTCAGAAATATCAGGCTTTGATACCTGAGAGACGGATAGAATGGTACGAGGGAAAATGTGTGTGTATAAAGGAAAGACAAAAGGAGAGACACATGCAACTGTTCTGCAGGTTAACACTGATATGCAGTCAGTTCTCAGCGGTGTGACACTGCAGACTCGCTTGTAATGGGTCTCATTGATTGTCACTGATCTCAACACAGCTGGCTTAATGCATGTTTTTCACAACCCTCATAACTGATCCCTCTAAATTGTTTCTGTAAATGTTCCCTTTGCACATCAATGCAAACATTAAAATACATGTTCAGGGGTAAACAATAAGTATTGTGCCATAAAGTACTTGTACGGTAACTCCAAAGGTTAAATGGCCAATTCCAATGGCCACAGCATCTCTCATTGCTGCTAACTCTACTGGCTTGTGGAAGGGTGCAAACAAATGATGTGCTACTTCTGCGACAGATGGTGTTGCCAGCCTCTTCTTTTCACCTGTCAGCAATAAGGGTTTACCATGTTGGAGAGTAAAGCTTGGCTAGGCAGTTTATTTTTGCGTGAATGGGAAAAAATTACAGTAAATCCTTTTAGCAAATTCTAAAGCCAAATTCTAAGCCCCACCAGAGTAGCATGAACATATTTACGCATAAATACTTTATTTTATTTCAAACAATTTTGGATGACCCATTATCATGGGAGGCCCTAGCTAGCTATAATATCAAAAAAGATAGTTCAAGAGAATGTGTTGCTAATCATTTAACCTTCTGTTAATCATAGAACCTAAATGCAGCCATGTACGCTAGCAACAGTTTGAGCCTTTGGTTCTGGTTAGCAGAAGGCTAAACTATTAGCAAAAATTGTTCTCTTCATATTTGAAACACTTCAACAAATATACTTGTTCTTTATGGGTTGCTTTGCAATTTATAGTTGATGCCAAAGCTGGAATAACAGTTTTCCTGTAGGATTTTCTGATCATGAATTAGTATTTCATCGTATGGAATTTTTGGCCAATGGCGCTAAAATATATACTGCCCCAGCTTTAAAGGCTGAGGTGTGCTTAAAATCTACTCTTTGACATTTTCTTCCATCAATTTATATCCTCAGAGGCCTGCTTTCGCATTATGCACATATGAAAAGTCAAGACTCATAGTGTGAAGAAAACAAAAACAGCTTTATGGGTAAGTCCAAATCCTGTATAGTCTTTCTGGACAGTCTGCACACTTGACAAATCCATGTGCCAAGATGGCATGCTTATCGGATTGATGGTTTTGGAAAGTAAATTGTCAAATACAATCCTTTCAATTCAATCTGGCAAAAACGTGTGGGTAAGGGGTTTCAGATACTGGTTGATGATCTGACAAACACTTAGTTGACACATACTGGTCCCTCTATGATACCCCTTATCATGCCAGGATCCTGAACAACTAGTATGAGTCACTAAAGTCTCAACAGAATCTTAGGTTAGCAAGGTTACAAGATATCAGCCGGTAATACAAATCACAGACATACACTGAACAAAAATATAAATGCAACACTTTTGTTTTTGCTCTCATTTTTCATGCGATAAACTCAAAGATCTAAAACATTTTCTATATACACAAAATAACAATTTCTCCCGAAAACCCTAGGGTTAAACCCTAACCCTAACCCTAACATGTCACCCATTGAGCATGTTTGGGATGCTCTGGATCGGCGTATACGACAGCGTGTTCCAGTTCCTGCCAATATCCAGCAACTTCGCACAGCCATTGAAGAGGAGTGGACCAACATTCCACAGGCTACAATCAACAACCTGATCAACTCTATGCAAAGGAGATGTGTTGCACTGCGCGAGGCAAATGGTGGTCACACCAGATACTGACTGGTTTTCGGACCCCCCCAGATTCCCCCAATAAAGCAAAACTGCACGTTTCAGAGTGGTCTTTTATTGTGGCCAGTCTAAGGCACACCTGTGCAATAATCATGCTGTCTAATCAGCATCTTGATATGCCACACCTGTGAGGTGGGATGGATTATCTCGTCAAAGGAGAAGTGCTCACTATCACAGATTTCTTCAGATTTGTGGACAATATTTTGAGAGAAATGGTTATTTTGTGTATATAGAAAATGTTTTAGATCTTTGAGTTCATCTCATGAAAAATGGGAGCAAAAACAAAAGTGTTGCATTTATATTTTTGTTCAGTGTACAATTCCCACAAACCAGCCATTTTAAATTAACGTTATCTTCGAGTTTAAACAAGCATTTCATATTTATATTTTAAGCGTAGTAACTTAATCAAACATACAATATGATATACACAAGTGAATAAAGAGACGTCTATGACACAATCTCACCACAGCTACATTACCAGACTGTAATCATGAAAATACACAAAGTTTTGGCACCTCATTTGCTGTGTCATAATCTCTGTGCTCTCGCATTCCACATCACTGTACACCAGACTGCTGTAAAGGTATAAAATCTTTAAGCCAAATCCCCATTTTTGGGGCTGTAATTCTACATCGGCCTCTGGTTTATTCCATTGAAGTCCTGCCTGTATCAATTCCCAATGCATGTCGGTTGGCCAACTTATTCAGTAGCTGTTACTTGATGTTCTCTTGTTGTGTGTATAAAAAAGCCAAATCCGCGCGGAGATGACAGAGGGTGTAATCGCTAGCTATGTGATTCAACAATACGACTCTTAGAAGCTATTCAGACTGGGGCCTGTCCTTGACCCTTAAGGAGCTTGTAATGTGGGCTTTTTTCCCACTCTTTGTATTTACCGGCAGAAACAAGGAGGGGGGACAGGGGTGGATGGGGGACCAACCACTGTGTGAGGGCTTTTGCCCCTCCATGCCAGCGGCAGTCACACTGGGGGAGCCATGCACACGCACACACACACAGAAATGCACAAACGGATCTCCTGGCGTGCACTCATTTCGTCGAGAGGGAGAGGTGAAGGCTGGAGGGTGAGGCAGAGGGAGACAGAAAGGGAGGAGGGTGTGGGGGGGACAAGGGGAGGACACAGAGACAAGAGCCCCCCACCTTCTTTGACCCGGCAGGGGGTCAGTCTTAAAGGCTGCTCTGTCTATCCATGGGAGGACGGGGTGGGGTGGTGGGGCAGGGGGGGCTCAATCTGTGGAGGGCAGTGGTCCTGCTGGTCAGCACAGGGAGCTCCACGTTACCCAGTTATCCATGACAACCAGAGAGGGGGGGGGGGCTACATGGAAAAGCTCAGCTGCGGTCAGAGAGCGCTCGGTTGGAGCAGAGACTGAAGAACAAAGCACCCAGTGATTTTCATTTTTCCCCTCTTTGTCTGCTTTATATTGTCTGCAGACGTGTCCGTCTTTTCTTTACTGGGAATAAAGGAGCTTTGAAGAACACACACACACACACACACACACACACACACACACACACACACACACACACACACACACACACACACACACACACACACACACACACACACACACACACACTGGTGTAGCTAATTGAATTATGTTTATACAGTAAGTCAAACTTTATTTTCCCTGTGACAGAGTGGCCTCCAATGAGAAAACTGAAAAAAATGGGTTTCTTCTTGAAGGGGCATTTCCAAAGCTCTGTAGAAAAGGGTAATGGAGGACACAGAGGTATTTTTATTACTTTAAGGAAATGGCTCAGCAGATTTTTTACATTTGACGGTACATCACTGCAACACAAAGGTTCTTGTAAGCCTGTGAGTGGATAGAAGCAGACATTTCATGTGGTCTCGATCTAAAGTGCGGAAAATGTTCATTTCGCACGGATAGGTTCTGCTCAGGCTAAATGAATAGGCTTAAACTAATCCTGTCAGGAACTGTCCCATAGAAATTAATCCACTGCAAATTGAGTGAAACGTCAATCACTCAAGAAAAGAGGAAGATGAAAAATGTCTGACATTCCAAAAGTGTGCACAAATCCTTTGATGACATTTTATTTAGGGAATTTACCATTACCTATGGCCTTTCTTTAAGCTCTATTAGTGCTACTCCTGCATTCATTCTTTTTATTTAATGATTGTTACAAAAACATGCTGCTCTGCAAAACATTACATTCAAGTTTGTGTTCGGATTTTGATCTTTTTATTGGAAGTCATCGCTCTCTCTCACAATATGTTACCAAAAACTTTGAAGAGACTAAAAATGTGAAAACCTAAAATAATTCATAAGTGCTGTACAGATGATTGATACTAGCAAAAGAAAATGTGCCATGTGAAAATGATCTTTTGTTGTAATGACGCATGATGGCTCGATGAACATTATTTTGTAATGTTAATTCACAGGTGAACACCAAAGGAATTTTGGTTAGAGCTTTTAAGGTGGTGGACGCTGACCTTTGCCATCTACAAGGTCAAATGTGAACTGTGAACATATTGTAAATAGTGAGAAATAAGATTAGATCAAAATCAAAAGAGCACTTTTAATTCTAGTGTAACCAACACTATGGCGGTAGTTGTTTCCTTTGTCCACGCATAACATGCAGTGTTGTCATCGCTTGCCATTTGTATTGTTTTGGGAATTCTGTTTTTGAGTGATTTATAAACAAAAAATACTTTCTGTCACGGCCTGTTGTTGACCTAACTAGTAAAGCCATGAGCCAGAGAGGGCCATGGTATAATATTCCTACATAATTGTTTAACATGCAAATAAACATTGTTATTGCTGTATCTTTTAAAAGGTTACACGTTTACTGACACTGGTTGCTAGCTGATAGCATCCTCCACTACTGAGCACTGTTTAAATCCTATAGGCATACCTCAGTACTCGGTGAATAATAATTCAATTGCTTGGGCTACTCTTATCATGTTTGTCAAAATTAATTATTTGTCTTTGTCTTAACTTTAGGGCCTCTTCCTCATCCTACTCCAAGTTCATATTTTCCCTCTGTCTCCTCCCTCTGTATTCTCATAGTCCCTGTTGTAGTTGCTGCTATCGGCCACGGCTGGGCACTGTTGCCTAACTCTCCCCAAACTTCCCCTCTCTCTCCGTCAGCCCAGCCTGCCTCTCTCCTGCTTCAGCCAACCCGGGCTGTGCCGAGCTGCTCCCTGCGGGATCAGAGCGCTCCCCCGCCGGGACCCTTCTCTCACATCCCCCTGCTGGGACGCGGCTACATTTCCAGCCAAGCAGTGCCTGCCTTGGCTTTATTATGTGTGTCTGCGCCGCAGCCCCGCCAGCAGAGGCAGGCAGAGGAGGAGGAGGGAGACTGGTAGCCAGAGTCAGGACAAAGAAAAAGCAGGGAGACAGAGGCTAGCAAAGGGTTAGACTGGGAGAAATATTAGGCTGCTATTAATATCGCCGATAGGGCATTGGGAAATATTAACAAAAAGAAAGCGTGGGTTGTAAAAGCAGTATTCCCCTCGGGGTGGAGATGATGGGGAAGAGCGCTATGTCCATGCCACAAGACCACCACTACCTAGTGTAGAATAACGGGACGGAACACAGGACGCTGGTCAGTTCGAGTCGGTACGGCTTTCCTGGAGGAAAACCCAAATCAAAACAGGCTAAATAGTTTCGATAACTAAATAAAAAGCTACGACGAAGCCGCGAGGAGCACGAAGACAGAAGGCACGTTTCATTTTTGAGATAATTTCCCAGAACCTACTCGGGCGCCTCGCTTCACCTGGACCGTCACGTACCGCTGTGGCACCGCCACCACGCTCTCTGACGGTGCCGCTGTCACTTTACCCTTATACCGCGGGACTTGCTCAGGTGTTCGCCTCGCCTGTGGCTGGCTGCTCGCGCACAGGTAGTAGGTGCTCGAGAAGTCGGAGTGGGCTTCACCGGAGAAAGCTAATTGTGTGCGCAGGAAAGCAGAGAAACTGAGATTGTCGGCGTCCGGGCACGTTGTTACGAAGAAGAAGGGACTACTGACGGGAAGTTGTTCGCGTTTACGCTACAGGTTGCGTGAGCCCTCGCGACCACTCAGGAAGAATACGCAGCAGAGGAGCCGAGTCGCCTGCAATCCGCTGTGCTCCCGGTGTGTGCGGTTTGTTGTCGCTGGATTTACGGCCGTTTCTCAATCAGAGACTGAAGCTGCCGCATTGCAACAGGCGAAGAAGAAGAAGCAGCAGCGAAGTGGTAGAGGTGGAGGACCGTGTCCGCCTGCATGGTTAGCAGAAAACACGGAGCGGAACAAAACAATTAGAAAAATAAAATTTAAAAAGGAAGACCAGAGATGTCTAGACGAAAACAGGCCAAGCCGCGCTCCGTTAAAGGTAAGAAACTGTGTTTTTGTTCCTAATGTGAAAGGATAGCCTACTTCACTCAAGAGTAAGATAAGGAGACCAAAGCTATGACCAAGATTTCATGCCCAACTCTGGTGTTAGTTAGCTAATTTAATTTAATTATCCCCAAGGACTGCAAGCAGTCTTTCTGTGGTTTCACACAGAGGTTAATGTCTTACATTTAGAATGTGTGTGTTAGCTCACATTTAGCATGTTCAGTAATTGTTTGTTATTGGTAACGACATTGGTAAAATGTTTAACATGTAAGGGAGCGTATAGTTGACTGTAGCCTGGTAACAGTTTCGAAATGTAGCATCACATTTTATATAAGTTTGAAACATCTCCGGATTGTTTTCTCTGTCTGTCAGTCCACTGGGTTAATTGTTTTCAATTAGCTGCCATTCTGTCAGAACATGAAATATGATACACTGGTGTCTCGTTCCTGACAGCGTGGGTTGTGCTTTTCGGTCAACCTGTAATTCACTTTGTTAAGGAGTCCATGTAATCTGGATTATTCCCATGTTGGGATATGTTGCACTTGCTTTTAACAGTCCACTGCTGCTTTGTTGTGGTGTTTGGCTGGTTGACCCCAAATCAAATCACTTAGCCCCCATATCCGATGTCTCAGTTTATTTCACACAAACATAGAAATCAAACATTGATTTAATATGATCCACACTTTAATGGAATTGCGTTGCATTGCTTGACGTTAACTTCTTTATTTTTACAATATTGCTGTGAATATTTTCAATTTGTCAGCTTTTCAGGCCTCCCTTCACACTTAAAAAATGTCCTCCACGGTTGGGCACACAATGTAGACTAACTGGATTTCAAACATTGTTTTTCGTAAAGTTCACTGAAAGGCAACTTTATTGTATAACATCCACATTCTAAAAAGCGATTCTATTACTTTTTTTTCATAAGGAAGCCTCAAATTCCCCCATTACCATTTAATAGTATTCATTGCAGTGCATGGGTGAGTGGGCATCTTGCATGAGGGCATGTGGTGGCCTTGGCCTTCATGTCTCCTTTATGGGACCCAGATGGGCAACGGGACGGGCTGACCATGTGGTTGCCCCCCCTCCCCCTTTTCCTCCGCCATATAGGCTTTCCCTTTCTGTGACTATATCTGGGAAGCAAACTGATTTTTTGAAAGTGGTTCAGACTGGGTGTTAAGTTTGACTAACAGCTCCATTGTAGGGTTTCAGGTTCTGAAGTTAAGCCTGTTTTGGAAGTGTGTGCGATTGTGTTCTTTTTTAGATACGTTTATGTTTGTAATATCTATTACTTTGGGCTACTTGTTCAAGAAAACCAATCAGTGTTTTTACTTCAACCCACAGAAAGGGGTTGTGATTGAGAGTGATGCGGTAGTTTATAGATTCCACAGCCTCCTCAGGAATGTACTGTAAAGCTCGTTCATTGTTGTTGATATATCTTATAACACACATTTGACCATATGTAGTGATTAACAATTATTGATGCTTTAGATACACACTGTATGTGGACATTTGCTGTGCACTAGAAGTTAGTACTCCAAATTAGAGCCGCAAGTATTATGGAGAAAAGATTGACGCATAAATGTTCTGTGTGTTTTTGGGTTAGAATCTGACTATCTGACAACATCTGTTACCATCACCACAACTAGCATTAAAATTGAAAAATAAATACAAATGTTGATGGATGCACACAAACGGCCTTATAATGACATTTGACAACTATTTTGAGTTGAGTGCTGCTGGCATGTCTATTGATCACTTATTTAACCAATAGGACTATACAGATTTCTATCCCGTTGTTTATTGGTAATTTACTCTGTCTGTATTTCTCATTTCTGTTTGTGTCTGGGCAAAGGAAAAATAAATGCATTGCTGAAGTAATTAAAGGCCAATGATGTCATAAAATAAAATATAAAAATGACCATCCAGTTTAATCTGTAGAAATTAGGAAGAATAGGCACTTTAATAAAGATATAACTGGTGACTATTTCATAAATGACAGTCCTAATCAATCAATTCAGTAATTTGAACAATGATTCAACAGTGGTATTGTATATAGTTTAAGTCACACTTTATCAGTAGGCCTAAGATGTGGTTACATTTGGTGTTATTGCCCTCTTCTGTAACGTGGTCGATGCTCGATGTCAGTGAACACATCAGCTGCTGTGGACCAGTGAATCTGTCCTCTGCTGCTCTGCCATCGCACTGTCAGTGTGTGTTTTTATGTGCGTGTTTATACTTGCAACATCTAGATTCTTGTATTTGGGTTTGCATCATGGACAAGCACGCCTTGTGTGTGTCTGTGTGTGTGTCACTCAGGCAGCTTGGTCTCAGCAGCCTGGATAACGAGAGCTTAGCTTTAGTCAGGCAGCCAAGCGAAGCAGAGCGAAGCAAAGCTGAGGCGGACGACCACCACTCAGTGTGTTTGAGTGAGTGTGTGTGCAGTAAAGGTAACACAGCCCTTGTCGCCTAGCTTGCATAAGCACCATGTGTTTTGTGTATGTGTACTGATGCATCTGAGTGTGTACACGCGTATTGCTATCTCCCCTCCGCACCTTGCTCCACTGACAGCTTGGCAAGACCTGGCATTGGGGGGAAGATGGAGAAGAGAGGGATGGAGGCGAGATAGATAGAGATGGAGGAGGAAAGAGGGGGTTGAAGGGTAAAGTGGAGAGAGAGGAGAGATGTTTGGGGGCAGCACAGTGGCACACAGCAGGTGAGTGGGCATGGGGGGGCGGCGATGGGGGCCAGGAGGAGGTGAGGATCGCTGGGGGAATTATCTGTGTTTTCATGTTCTTCTGTCTTTCACCTGCTCACCCAACTCTGACTGGCTGGCTGGCTTACGGACTTACTGGCCAGCCAGGCATGCCAAAACAAAAACAAAGAAGCGCAAATCCCCACCTCCGCCATGTACTGCGGACTGAGTGGCCCTGCTCTGAAAAGGGTTGTTTTTATCCGGAAATGAAATTCATAGCTGAATGTTGATCTTTCATTGTAACTTTGACCCTTTCAAATGTATTGCCGACAATAGCAACACATGTTTTTAAGTTTTTTGCATTTGCAGAGTTTGAGATTTAAGGCATTGATTCATTAGGGTAACAAAACAACTAATGATATTAAATCAGATTCAATATTTAAGTTCTGTAATTGTTTTGAGTTGAGAACATTTAGGTATTTACTTTTAATGTACGCTGTGTAAAGCAGACCCCCCCAGTAAGTGAACGGTCGTTCACATTGTTGCAGTGACCAGACGCTGTGTCGTTAGGCCCCAAAAAACGTCTTCACATTTACTTCCAATGGAAGGAGACGTATGTAAATCAGCATATGTATTTTTTTATTTAACAAACTCTTAGAAAGTCCTTAAATATATCATTAGGATCTAAGAGTTATAAAATGCGCTGAAAGCCAAATCCAGTTGTCCAGTTATTTTACCTCTCTATTCATTTGATAGTGCCGAGACCGGTCGTGACCGACCAGATTGGAGGCGGGGCTTAAGGAAAAGGCAATGTTTTAGGCCCAGATCCGGGTATTATTATTCTCAAGCAACTTTCATAGGAACGGTTCCCGCCTCAAACACTGTATCCAGTTCTCTTAATACATCCATGGTGTAATCCATGCTGTGGAGCTACCAATTAGATTGTAGATTTCATATACATGCAACCTTAATCAAGACATTTCAAATAAAAAACATATTATGAAAAAGCTGGATTCTTTGAATCTACCCATAACAAGCGGCAGTATGTTTCCTGAATGCTCCTCCATGTTTCACCACTGCAGCTAAATTCCTCTGATGGATTTTCCTGACCAGCCTAGCCTATACAGTGATTAGGCCTTGTTAACAGTGGGGGGAGTTGACTAATTGCAGTCTGTTAATTGAACACGGACTAATGGCACGACGAAGGGCCATGAAACTAGCTGATGGGGTTAGAGGAAAAGGAGGGGTGAGTGGGAGAAAATAAATGAGAGCACGGCTTCTCTCTTATCAAAATATTATTTCAATGGATTAATCCCTTTTTTTAATGTGTGTCTTTAGCGAGGCGAGGCGGCAGAACTCTCCTTCTCTGTCTGCTCAGGCGGCCTCACTATCCTATCTCTTGCTCTCTCTCTCCGAGCTCTCAGCCCCTTGAGTCTCTCATGCATTATGTAGTGATGATTATTACTTAATTACACATTAATAAATCCGCTTCATTTGCAGGACATTAAACGGGAGTTGAGCGCATATGACAGGGAGATGGAGGAGAGCAGGCAAGATTGGAGAGGGGAGGGAATGGAGGGAGCACTTTACTTTCTAGTGTGTATTTGGTTTGTTTAGAGTGAGTGGAGTCAAATGAGTGGGAGCAGAGGGGAGGTTTGGTCCGGTCTGTGTTAAGTCAAGCTTTTCCGGGCTAATGGCATCATTTCCACTCATTCTCTTCCTCTCTCTGTCCTACCTAAATTCTTTGTTTCTTCCACATTTTCATAGTTTGAAAATGGTAACAGATTTTCCGATGAATTCTTTTGAACTTTTTGCTGTCACCCAGTGACCTCACCAACCAATCACTGGCTCAATCTTTACCTTTAATATTGCTGGATCTCTGACCAAATTGTGCCTGTACAAAAGTTAAAATACAAGGCACATAATTTTCAGTCATTCACCTCAAACCCCTTTTGCAGTTATTATCACATTGTATTGTATTTTTAAATGGCCAAATACATTTCAGTTGTTATACTTTTGCAACATGTTGTGTAGCACACGATTTCAAACTAATGAATGTGGTAAGTTTGGCTTGCTTTTTTTCATGAACAAGTTTGACAAAGAGTGATTTGAAGCATTACTTCTGGGAAATTAAATGTTTTCTACACAGGGCTGCAGCTATTTTTATAGATCTGACATTTATTTAATTTTACAATCAATTCTATGTTTGCTCTCCAGGAGATCAATAACATTTTAAAATATGTATACATATTTATACAGGGTCCAATTTAACGTCTTAAACCAACAGATGGTTAATTAGCTATTATTAAAGACAAGAAAACGCAGCAAATCCTCAGATTAGAGACACTTGAACCATAAAGGGTTTCCATTTTGGCACCAGAAAATGACTTAATGACTAATTATTGCAGATTCTGTGGATTGACCAATCAAATGATTGAATAATTGTTTCAGCTGCAAGTCTATGCCCTCTTACTTATTGAACAGTAGTTAGGGCTCCATTATAGTTCATGTAAGTATGTGGTTTTAAATGTATTAAGAGACTCTGGGATTGTAATTATTCATTGCCTGGAGTTAGTTATTGTCAATTAACTGTGCAAGACTTTAAAATTAACAACCGCCAACCCGCAAAATGTGGGTAAAAATTAATTGTGGTGGGAAGTGTCATGAAATTCCAAGCCAGTTTGGTGGTTGCCTAACCTAATTAGGATACAACTAGTTTAAGAAGGCAAAATAAAATGACCTCTGCAACAGGACAATGACTTCATATCTTTTTCTTCATATAATCGCTGTTCAAGCATGTATCATCATTCCAATATCAAACAGCAGCATGAGGACTGTACAGTTAATCTTTCTGTTTCTCACTCTCCTGTCTATTTTTCTCCTTCTCTCTGCTTCTCTTCCCCCATCTGGCTTTACCATTAGAGTAATTTAATGTCACCCTTTGGCGGAGCACAGAGACTTTCATAGGGCGACTGGCTCTTATAAAACTCAAAGACCCTACACATGTGGCTTGGATTACTTGAGGACAACAATATGTTGTTTTGTAGGTGCATCAGAGGCACCGCAAACGCCTTTTTGCTTTTATTTGCACCAACAAAAATGTGACCGCTTATCTCGTTTTTATTTGTGCAGTTACAAACCGTGTTAACAATAATGCAATCAGTGTGCGTACAGCCACATTGAGTTACTCCTGTATAAAAGCTTGTATTGGCTTTGCATTAAAGCCCGCTGAACCATTAAATGGCTTTCCGAGAGCTTTGTTTGAAATTCCATTGACTTCTCGACAGGGGGTGGGTTTGAGTTTTTTGTGGTTTCTTTTTTCTCAAATGGGACAAAACAAGCTAATGTATTTGGTGATCGGTGAAGCCCAGCAGTACCATGCATTGAATGTAATTGGGTTCATGTTGATCTTCACTCAATTAAAAACAAGTTACTACACAATTGAACACTCAGTGTAGAAAATAACTGAGTAGGTCCATTTGATTGAAGACATTCTGAGATGCAATACAACAAGCACAGGTGAGGTCTAAATAATATTGGCTACAAATTCAGTTTGGCTCATTTTGTTTCATTGTCCTGGTATACTTAATGTTTGCTCGCAGAATTGAGTCCTCATTTAAGTTTCACGTGAACTTTTCTTACTGTAGTGAAGTAAAAATGTCCTGTTTGGGAAAGGCCAATTGAATGTATACTATTTCTGTGGCTGGAGAAAACCCCTTGTGTAATTTGGGATAACGGTTCAAATGGTTAATGGACGTGACTTGATACGTTTCCTTCATCAGTGTTGAGCAGTGAAAATGAGGTTTTGTCTGAAATAATGGATGGAAGAAGGTCATATCATCTGGTAGGCTTGAACTCATCTGTGTGTCCAGAAAGGGTGAAGTCCCTCAGTGAGGTGTGCGTATGCCAGCGACGACTCCTTATCAGCGGCCAGCCTGGCGGGGTTGTGCATGTACATGTGTGTGTCAGAACAGGGGCGTCATGGGCCAGGACCGTGCCATTGTAGCGGCTTAGCTAGTCTCGTTTATCAGCTGCGAACTCACTGGACCTTAACACACACCCACCCCACTGGAGACACACAAACACACACACGAGCACAGTGTAGCTTGGCTCGGTGCATGTCCTCGGCTTTTAAGAGGAGAAAGATGATGCTTGTGTGACTATATACACACACACACACACACACACACACACACACACACACACACACACACACACACACACACACACACACACACACACACACACACTCTTAGTCAATCCAGACTTAGATTCCTTAGCCTAAATCCCCCCACCACTGGATAGTCTCAGGGGACCCCGGCCCTTCTAAGTTTCCTACAAGGCTGAGTATGTGTGTAAGCATCTCTTACTGAGAGATTATGCTTGTTTCTTTGTTAGACACAGACGTTATGCCTGCAGTGTATTTGTATATCTAGTTTGGACTGTTTGGTTAGATCTTATGTCCTGTGCCGTCTTTTGTCCTTGATGAAGCCTGAGTGGTGCGGGAATTGAGTCCTGAACCAATTCTGGTTCCATGAGTTTAGAGTTGACAATTTAAAAAAATACGTTTAAGGTTAGATGCCTAAAATAAGGTCTGTGCTTAACACAAAATGACTTGCACATTTTGTTCTATGACAAAAAAAGATGTCAGTAAACAACCCATTTGGGAATGTCCTTGGCTTCTATGAGTCTTGAAAATGATGATTGCTAAAAAGTGACTAAATGATACTACTGAAAAACATCACACCGAACACGAGCTTGTCTTTAGCGTAGCGGTGGTGATGCACAGCCATGTGACCACAATGTTGTTTATCAATAGCCATTAGATTTTCACTTCTGGCATTTACGCTTCAAAAATCATAAAAGTGGTGTTAACATTCTCCAATATTTCCAAATCCATTGGAAAAATCCCATTGCTTTTTGTCATGCGAGCCCTTGCGATGCTAACTTCCAGATCAGCCCACCATTAGATATCTAACTATGTTATCAATTAATATGGAAATTGTTCATACTTAGATTTATTATCATCATTATCCTTTTTTTCATGCTTCTCTAATGCTGAATGATCATTTCCCAAAAACTTGTAAGCACATCTTGACACAACCTTTAAGATGGTGCTTATGAAAAAACATTCATTTATTATTTCATTAATATTTATACAAAATACATTAGTTTATCTTTTTGGATGCGCAGGATTTGACTGAAACGATATGTGGATGTGTTCAACAGGCATCCAAATGATAAATGAGGTGAAACCGGTGGAATAATGGCAAATTATTTGAGACATAATTGCAGTTTTTCCTTACCTCATTCAGTCTCTCTTCCATCCTTCCCTTCCACAGCCTCATGCATTTCTCCCCTCCACTCCTTCCTCCCCCCTCCCGTCTCTAATAATTCCGCCCCCCTTCCTTTTCCGTCCTATTCTGTACATTAAACATTAGTGGTGGGGGCAATTAGCAGGGCCCCTCTGCACACCTGGCTGATGCATAATATATTTATCTGGCTACCCTCCCTCCCACTCTCTGGCACTCATACACACACATGCTGCTGTTGATGAAAGGGTGACTTTGGGAAATGTGTGTGTAGGCTATGAGGACTTATGGGGCATTATGCCTCCTTGTTTGACCCCCGCATAACCTCATCACTTTGAGCTTCTGGCCAGGCCGTAAGTCACTAGTCAGATTTCCGGACTCATTCATGATTGTGTCTTTTATTCCTTTTTATTTTGATACAAGTATCCAATCTATTCCTCCATTTTATTTGTCAAAGTGAGCCTCGTCCTTGGTCTTAAGAGCAGGGAAATAATCATTTATTTTTAGTGGTGTTATCCGCAGTTGATCCATAATTTGTACGCATCCTCCCATATGGTTCAGCATGCATATGTGTATCCTGTTTGTGCATGTGTGTATTTCGGGCGTATGTGTGTGATTTGTTGTAAATAACACCAAAGTGAAACATTGAATTTCCCCCCTGAGGGATAAATAGTCTTGTATGAACTGCAGATTTAATGCACAGCCATCATAGTTGTTATATAAAGTTCTATTTAAGAGCATAATCGGCAACCTATTTATAAACACACACACACACACACACACACACACACACACACACACACACACACACACACACACACACACACACACACACACACACACACACACACACACACACACACACACACACACACACACACACACACACACACACACACACACACACACACACACACACACTGGAGCCAGACTAATGTGCATTGTCCTCAGAGTGTGGACCCTTGAACAGAACAAGCTGCTTGTCTTGTGTTCCCTTTTTATTGGACACTCTGCCGGGTCTTTGTAGCGCGCTCCACTATAGACTTACCAATGCTTCTTTTTAGTGCTCGAGTCTTCAGTTGGTTTTTCTAACTCCTTTCCATTCACCTCCCAGTCAAAAGGCAAGGGCGCCCCGCTATGAGACAAGAATGGAGCAAGAGAAGTGTGAGAGCAAGAGAGCAGCAGCAAGAGAGAGGATCTCCAGGCTGAATTACAACAGAAAGGGAAAGAAAATGTTTATTAGCGGTACATGTTGTCCTTGTATTTAGTGACATCAAAAATCCTTGCAATTTATTGAATCTTACATAAATATTTTATTGTAATTGCAACTTAACCATTTTAGGTATTACTCACCAATTGGTAATGCTTTACTAAATGTTGCCTTTCCTCGGCCTACTGTCAAGATTAGGCAGTTTTAGCATATGCTTGCTAAAGTGAGGAGAGCAAATGACTCTCGGATAAGCTTAGAGAAAACCAGAGTGACTTTACTTGTTTTGTTCTGAAACAGCAGCAGAGCAGGAGGAGGCGGTGTCTCGCCCGCTCCCTAATAAAAGGTGTGTGTGTGTGTGTGTGTGTGTGTGTGTGTGTGTGTGTGTGTGTGTGTGTGTGTGTGTGTGTGTGTGTGTGTGTGTGTGTGTGTGTGTGTGTGTGTGTGTGTGTGTGTGTGTGTGTGTGTGTGTGTGTGTGTGTGTGTGTGTGTGTGTGTGTGTGTGTGTGTGTGTGTGTGTGTGTGTGTGTGTGTGTGTGTGTGTGTGTGTGTGTGTGTGTGTGTGAAAAATGCAGAAGTTCTGTCTGCCTTAGACTCAGAGTTGATAAGCAGTCGAGGGACCAGCATATCCTCCTCTCTCCTTTCCTCTCCTCTTTTTTCGACCCTTAAAAGCTAATAACGACATTGGTGAAAGTATTTAAATAATTGACTATCTGTAATAGCACTTAAGCCAGCATGCATGCTCTCTAAACCTCTATTTTAGAATGAACCTTGTTCATATAGGATGATTATCTCTTAGCAAACCCTTAAGATTTAGGGTTTCTTTGAGTATATTGATCATTTAGTTTTTGTGTATGATGAGTGTCTTTTGTACTTTCAAGCGTTTGGGTTAGACCTTTGTTAATTGGATAACTTTTTCAATGAAGTGGACTTGTTCAGTGCAGACTGCAGATATCTTTCTATTCCATCAAATAAAATATATTGTTTGCATGATTTATGTAAAGGTGTGCTTTAATAATTCATACATGAACGTCTTAACATAATATAAATGTTAAACAGGGAAAAAATCAATTTTGATAAATGATGGCTACGTTTTGCGTTTGAAATAAGATGCCTGATTATACATCTACTCAAACAAACAAACAAACATCCAGCCACGCTCGGAGCGCACACGCACCGTTTGTATATTTTTCTTGTTGCTCCCAGAAGGAGCGTGACGAGCAAGTTAATCTATCCGCCAGCGATGCGGCGTGACACAAAGCTGTTTATTTCCCTTTTTCCTCTCCGTGTCACCGTCTCTCTCTCTTCCTCTCTCCTGTAAAGCCTAATCAAGTTTGTATCAAGCTAAATAATGCCTTAGCGTGAAATTGGTGTCTTCAGTCAAAAAGCACTCCCCAGCCTGTACTACAAGAGAAGGCAATTATGTTCCCCTCCCACCCCTCATCCCCCACCCACCAGTCCTCTGTGTGTGTGTGTGTGTGTGTGTGTGTGTGTGTGTGTGTGTGTGTGTGTGTGTGTGTGTGTGTGTGTGTGTGTGTGTGTGTGTGTGTGTGTGTGTGTGTGTGTGTGTGTGTGTGTGTGTGTGTGTGTGTGTGTGTGTGTGTGTGTGTGTGTGTGTGTGTGTGTGTGTGTGTGTGTGTGTGTGTGTGTGTGTGTGTGTGTGTGTGTGTGTGTGTGTGTGTGTGTGTGTGTGTGTGTGTGTGTGTGTGTGTGTGCGTGCGTGCGTGCATTATACCTCATCATTTCTCTGAGATGTTCTTGAAAACATTTGAGTTCATTTGTGAACTTGGTGCCTTTGTTTGACGTGTGTGTGGGGGAACTTCTAGTTCAGTTATTTCTGGAACCTTCCCCAGAGTCGAAGTTCTCCAGAGGAATGCTCTCCCTCTCCTCCTCCTGCCCTCTCTTTCTCTCTGTGTCCTACACCTCATCCCTCTCTCCTCGCTGCCCTCCTTCACCTCTCCACTTTCATGCTCACCTCTCTCCCGCCGTTCCCTCTCTTCTGATTTCTGTTTCCTTCTTTGATCCACTCTTTACATGTTCCAATTTGTTCCCCCTTTTCTCCTCACTTTTCTCTCCCCTCTCTACGTCTCTCCTGCTATTGATTCCTCTTCCCGCCACACTCTCTGACAGACAGAAAAACAAACGTCAGATCAGAGAGGCTCTTTAATCTCAAGCTGTGTTGCTTGGCCCTGAACATCAAATCGACACAGCTTGTGTGGATGTAAACACGAGTGTTCATCTCTCTCTGTAAATGTGTTGTGTGTTAATAAGCAACTATTGCTTGAAAATGAGTAAGCGTGTGTTGGTTTCCTGTTTTTATAAACAGAATTGGCCATGCATGTGCACTTTGAGGATCCTCTGCACAGGTTGAAGGGAAATGCTGGACGCATGGCCAATTGAGTTGTCGTTTTTTTTTTTAAAAGATGCGTTTTGGGATGTTTGATAGCAACTCTGATGGACAGCATAGCATGGTATAACAACACACTGACCTCATAAGAGACAAGAGAGAAGATGTGAGGAGCGACATGGGTGCAGAGATGAGGATATTTGGGAGGGGAAAGTTAGAAAAAAACACAATTAGATTGTAGAAACATGTTTGGATCTAAAGAGAAAAGGATGAGTGAGGAAGAGTAGAAAAGAGAGATGGTGGAAGAGAGGAAGATAGAGAGGGCGATGAAGCTTGTCCGCCAGGCTTTGTTTGGTTGTTGTTCTTTCTCTCTGCCATCCATCTAAGCCCTCTGCTACCTCCGTCCCTTTACACACACACACACACACACACACACACACACACACACACACACACACACACACACACACACACACACACACACACACACACACACACACACACACACACACACACACACACACACACACACAAACTCGCAGTGTCCCAAACCCCAGACTGGCCTGGTGTTTCTGGCCAGTGGCTCAGTGCTCGGCGTGTGTGTGTTTATGTATTTTAAGGCTGTTTTGTTCAGAATGCAGGCAGGCAGAGAGAGCGGTTTTACTGCTGATAAAAGTATTTGGTTAATCAGCTTCTGTCCCTGTCCCCTGGCTAGAAGTGTGTGTGTGTGTGTGTGTGTGTGTGTGTGTGTGTGTGTGTGTGTGTGTGTGTGTGTGTGTGTGTGTGTGTGTGTGTGTGTGTGTGTGTGTGTGTGTGTGTGTGTGTGTGTGTGTGTGTGTGTGTGTGTGTGTGTGTGTGTGTGTGTGTGTGTGTGTGTGTGTGTGTGTGTGTGTGTGTGTGTGTGTGTGTGTGTGTGTGTGTGTGTGTGTGTGTGTGTGTGTGTCACAGGCCATTGAAGTTAGGGGGGCTCCCGGGGGGCAGGCTGGGGATGGAGATTGGCATCAGCCCTCGGCCAGTAGCGTCACAAAGTCGTTCCTGAGGGACAGGAAGGGCAGCCAATGAGAGAGTCCCTCTGGAAGTATAGGGAGAAATCATGTTGGGGAGGGGAAACGGGGGCTAGGAAGTGGGTTCGAGTGGGGAAGTAAGAGGGGGAGAGACAGAAAGGGAAGAGGGAGAAAGGGAAAAAGTGTCTAGGCTGAGAGACAGACATAAAGAGGGAAAGAGAGAGGGAGAGTTGGATGACAATTACCCTCTTGACTTCTGTCCAGCACCAATTGTCAATCAGTCGGCCCCTCCGGGAACAGAACCAGTGTATCATTGGCTACAGTGACCCACATCCCGCCTCTATGGGCCGCCTGGCCAATGCGTGATTGGCCACAGTGACCCGTTCGTCAAAGAGATCTGGGAATATCAGAGCCTTGGGAATAAATGGCCCTGATAGCGTGCGTACATGTGTTGTTTAGGAGGAAAAAAGACAAAGGCTGTAAGTGCTTCCATGGGACAGAAGAGAAGGAGAGACAAAGATAGGAGGGGAGCAAACCTGGAGGAGTGGGGGAATGCAGAGGAAGTGGGCAGGTGATAGAAAAAAGAAGGGAAGAAAATTATTTAAAATGGGTGATGGAGAAGAATGGAGAAGAAAGCGAGGGAGGGAGCAGTGGTCAGTGGGGAAACACATAAATGGAGGGAGAGACACTAGGGAGGAAAGATGACAGGATATGGGCAATGAACAAGGGAAGACAGAATAGGTAAAGGAGGGAGCGAGGAAGGCAAAAACAGATGTTGTAAAAAAAGAGATGGAGAAAGGAGACAGCAGAGTGAGATGTACTGCTTGTGTGTGAGTGCATGTGTATAATTAATAACAACCGCGTACATATTTGTATATGGTGCCATCATGATGCTCTCCTGTTACTTCTCCTCTCCGATAAACTCTAGAAATTGGAGCATGCCAAACAGCCGTAGCTCACTTTTGAGATTCTGTCTGCCAAAATCAGTGCAGTTAACACATACATGCCAACCTTTCCAAATCCAAAGAGGTCGGTTTGCGCGGCAAATGTGCACGCCCAAATGAGGTCATCAGAAGAAATGGAACCCCAATAATTACATGTATAAACCATGTATTTAAAATATATTGCATAATTGTATGCATTTTTCACAAAAAGTGGTAGTTTGGTAAACAGTCACATCAACGACATGTTTGGTCTGTAAAATGTCAGAAAAGTAAAAGAATTGGAGATAAATATCCCAAAGTCTCCTCATTTTATAATATGTTTATAGTGTTTCTGGTCCTCTTTCATTTGAGACAGTGTAGATGAAGGATGTGTAAGAATGTAGGAAAGCCAGAACTCTTGTTTGAACACTGGATAAAGCCAGGTTCATATTCTCGTTTCATGTTGTTGATATATTAGAATCAAAGGTTTTCACAGAAGGATATCTCTTTGTGTCGCCCCATAAATCAGAAATTACTGCCATGAAAAGTAATTTCCTGCATGTTTTTACTAATAAAGTGTGATATAAATAGTCTACAGGCTTTCTGATTGTTGTATTTTGCTAAACGAAGACATTAAGTTCATGTTTGGTCTGTAAAATGAACAAAAAGACCAAACACTGGATGTCTTTCAGTCGCCAACATGTGTTTTTGAGACACTAATATTAACGGGGAAACTCTGCAGGACTCAAATGCTTCGTCTCTGTCCCCTTAAACTCATTTTGGAGCGATTACCCATGAGCACCGGGGGTAACGCTGCCCTTCCTCTGCACGTTTTTTCACTTTCAGAAACACAGAGGACTGTTTGTATGATGGGATCACAGATATGCTGCAAACGGTTTCCGCTAAAAGTCGAGTCCAGTGTCCAGTGTCGAGTCCAGTGTCGTGTCCAGTGTCAAGGGGCATTTTTATTTTTTATAATTTGGGAACATTGAAATTCGGTAGGGAAAGCCAGCTAAATCGGCAGGCGATAGAAATATGTCAAAAGCGGTAGACTACTGCCCAAACATGTAATTAATTGCCTCCAGTCTTAAACCACTGTATACATATTTGCTTTGCATTTTTTAAATAAGGCCCCAGCCACACAAGGACGATAACGCAAATGGAATCATTATCAAAAAAGTATTCCGTTCACACGCAACAGGCACCAGAAACGTGTCCGTTCGCACGAGATCGCTCGAAAGCGCTGGAGTACATATGCCAGGCCTGTAAGTGGCGCTGTACTCCAGCCACAAAAGCAGCGAAGAAGACTTCCGTGCATTGTTGCCATGGTTGCCCTTCTGTTTATTCTCCGCTGTGGACACTCTGGCTTTTTTCTCCCTCCCTGAGGCAAGCGTTTGCCCCTGCTGTAATTCTCTCCGCTAGTCCACCAGCAGATGAAAAACACCCACCTCTCCGCCGCTTCCAAGGGACGAGGGGACCGTGCGGGCAGAGTTTCAGTATGTTTTCGCCGGTCAACATGTCCGTTAAAGTTGAAATCTTCCAGACAAAATTTGAAAAGTGCCGGTCAGAGGTCTTCTTTGTTATTTATTGAGCTTTAAAACAAATGAATAACAACTAGGGGTGCACCGAATGGGAAATTCTTGGCCGAAACTGATACCGAAAATAGGAAACAGTTGGCCGAAAACCGAATGCCGAAAGGCCGAAAATGATTAATAGAAATATATATATATATATATATATATATATATATATATATATATATATATATATATATATATATATATATATATATATATAATGTATACATTTTTTACCAATGTTGTTCAGCTACCTGATTATGGAAAAAGACATGATTATGGCTAAACTTTACTTAACTTAACTTAAATAATAATCACTATTATGGCTCCATAAAACATTTGTTCAGCACTTTTGAATGCATACAGTACATTAATTCCAAGTCAAGTGCATTTTCTTTTCTCTGTAGGATAACTACAACAAGGTGCATTCAGAGCAAAGCCACGGTGCTTTAAAACTACATAAACATCTAGGCCAGTAGGCCTACAACAAAGTAGTGTAAATAAAGACTGTAACAGCCAGGCCTTCAACAACAACAAATGCACCTATAAGTTTGGTAACCTAACGTGTTGTTGTGATGACGTAATCAAAACGCGGCGACAAGCACGGCGCGCGACCATGCTTGCGGCTACAGCCAACATGTCTGCCGCTTGGAGATATTTCAAAATATCTGAGAAAGAGGCGCGGATTGCGATTGGTTGTTGGTCGAGTTTCAGCCCCCCCACGCCGCCGTGTGTAGGGGCCGTAATTGTGTGTGTTTCTCCGCTCACTGTTCCGTCACAGCGGGTGGAGTTGCAGGATTCCTGCTTCACACACGTTGCATACCGCCATTTTATTGTCATTTTCGGACACCTTAAAATACTGCTAGACTGGTGAAGCCATTTTGGCGAGCTTGTTTTGCCGCACACAGAGAAAAGTCACACGTATTTTTCGTGATAATTTTACGTCATGCGATCGGCTCTCGCGATCGGCATTTTTAGAGAGCACCGATCGATTGGCAGACAGTAAGTATCGGCCGATATTGATCAACAGAGAATGAGTATCGGCCGATATCCCTATTATACAGATATAATTCTCATCTTATTCCTTGGCTGAATGGCTACAGGTGTTCCTTCACCTGAAAGAGTAGGAACTCACATATTCTACAAGTGGTTGTGGAAGATGACTTTTTTTAGCTCTAATATCAAATATATAATTTCCAATTGCTGTTATTGTTTTCGTTGAAGCTTGCACTGATACTGGGATATTATGCATTGCAGATTCTCATACTGGGACCTACTTTGCGTATGCATGTTAAATGTGTGGTGTGTGTTTTGTGAATGAGGATACCCTGGTATAATTGCATTCCTGTCTACTAAACCGTGGCAGAACATTGCAATGCAGACAGGAGTGTTGCTTTGCAATTTGGCATAACGTTTTGTTTGTGTGTTTATTATGTGTTTCTGCATCTGATTATTTATTGAAATGTCGTTTTGTCTGCAGGTTTGGTTGACACAGTTTATTGTATTTTGCCTTAGCTTTGTGTTCTAATGTCATCAGACATACTAAAACAAGTAATTCAGTTTGTATCCATGCCAATAATGTGCAACAAAACTTAGAGGGAATTGACTTTGTTGTCAAATGAGCTAAGATTGTATATCCACACAGTACAGAGCCAGTGGTCTAATCAGAAAAATTAGTGAAAACACCTGCGTTTGGACCAATCACAGGTGTGGCCAATTATAAGTAATTAATTGTTCACGCACCGGCCACACTCTGTAAGCTGCTGATACCTTGAAAGCTTTGTTTGAGCAGCTTGATACAATAAAATATAAAAATTATAAAACTGTCATTAGCGCATGTATGTTATGTTAATGCTGGGAAGTTAAATGAAGTTGTGCCAGTTTGCATGTTAGAAACTACAGGCCGGAGTGTGAAAGAAAGGGACTTTTACTGTAGGTAAAAAAGAGATTGAGCAACACACACTTGTGGAAAGACATTGATACTAGGACTGCACAACTAATTTAATTATCGAAATCGTGCTATCAAAGCAAGCACAATATTTGGTAAAGGCCCTATACAATACATACAAATATGTATTGTATAGTCTGCAGACAGAAAAATATTAGTTTGGTACAATGAATTCAGTCTTTTTAACGTTTTGATATATTTTTCAAAAATAAAGTGAATAATGTTTAGTTCCCTCTAATATTACAAATCATGCCACAATTTCAATATCAGTCAATATGATCATAATTAGTAATTGCTTTCAAAAACGGTGCATCCTAATTGATACCTGAATGCGGTATTGTTCCTAACAGACGCACATACTTCAGGTCTCTCTCTAAACGTAATCCACACACACTTTTTTACAACACATTTAATTGAACTCTCCCCCCATTTTTCTGATCCAGTATGTGCAAGCATGTTGAACCATTCCCACACAGCCACACACATACACCCCCTGGTGTGTGTAGGGTTCACAGTAACGGTGTGTGTGTCTCTGAGGGGGGACAGAGGGAGGATAAGGGAATCTAAATAAAGCTATGTTACTTGGCTAATGAAACACAATGTATTCCCTGCTGTCTCATCAGGAAAATGGGCTTTTATAAGAGGCAGAGATACCACCAGTACATCTAGGTCTTTCTATAACATCCCAAACTCTCGCCTTTTTATTTGTCGGAGAGAAAATACGGAGAATCCCTGTCGCAAAAAGACTGGGGAAGCCGTTTCAAGCCAGTGTGGAGTCACTAGGGAACACTGCTTGTCAGAAAATGAAACCTTTGATTCAGATCTCTGTCCATAAGTGAAAGTGATAGTGCCCTCGTTTGATGGAGGTTCCAGAAGATTCTTCCTCCTTCCTTTAAGTCAGTGGGGCTCCATAATATCGTTAGGGAGGAAGAACAGATGCTAGTGCTCTGAAACAGGTGCTGTGGCATTAATGGATGCTTATAAAATACATTATACACCGTATGTCTTAATATAGTGCATTAATGACGTATTTCTGGAGGCTGACCCGGAAGTTAGCATCGCAAAGGCTCCCTCGAAAGCAAACAATGGGATTTTTTCATTTGATTTTAGAATATTGCAGGGAATAAGATCTTTGGCAAACACATTTATGGTACTTATGTGATAGTTAAAACTCCACATATTGACACAACTTCTATGATTTTTGAGGCAATAATGCATCAGATGTGTAAAGCTAACGTACAGTAAGGCTAAGCACATGGCCCATTGCATGGCAACGCGTAACCATTACTAACATTAACTTGTTAGCACTTAGCAACCCCCGTTGTTGAGACACAGAAGCTTCTGTCATTCTCTGGTGGAGTATTTACTAAGGCATTTTAAGTTGTAGAAAAATATGTGAACATCTCTAACCAGAACATTTACTTCAGGCAACTTATTTAAACATGTTCGAATAAACGTTGATTCAGACATTGGAACCCTTAAGTGCTACCTCAAATCTATGTTTTAGGATTAATTCTTGCACCTCTCTCAAGCTGGGTAATATAAGTTGTTTTTGAAGGAAAGCCCCTTTTTAACAACTTCAAGGAAGTACTGTGTTTATCTTCTGGTTCTGTCTTCCCATACCTTCTCTCATGTGTTTCTGTCTGCTGTGTTTGGCAGACATGTTAGTCATGGTGGGAGGTCTCAATCGGCGCTGGGTTCTGAAGGACGCACAGCCTTCAAGTCAAAATCCTGGGTGGGTCGGTCTCCAGTGCATATGTCCGTGTGCTGTGTGTGTGTTTATCCTGGGGTCCATTAAAAGCACACTATGGTCTACATCTGGCCCCTCAGAACCAGCCACGGTCCCAGACTCTCAAAGGGAGATTTCAGACCTGATCCAAGTGCTGAACCGGGTTTGTTTCTTTCATTTTGAGAAGGGGAAGTCAGGCCTTCTCAATTTTGGGTCAATGCAACATGGTGAAAGTAAAAGACTATTGTTTTGGGATGGGCTTATCGATCTGCGTTTCTTGACCCACAGAAGCTTTTTCACTTCACCAAAATCTGAAAAGGATAAAAATTGACAGTGACTCAGAATCTAATTTCTGGCTATTAGTGTGGTACTGTAGGACTGCAATGTCTTGGGGCACCTGTGCGTGTGTGGGTGTGTGTTTTATCTTCTTTACTATTGCCTCCAAGTTATGGGAAGCAAAACTTGTTTGTTGTATGTTTTTGTGGTCTAGAATTACAAATCAGCTGACTTTGTAGTACATTTTAAGATTTTCTTACATTTTTTTGTGGAAGACATGCTCTGTAATGATTGTATTTGTTATATTCATCCCAGCTCTTGGTTACAGTGGGTCCATCAATATTGTAACATGTTATGTCATAATTGTGGTAATACGCCTAATTTGTCCCTGTAATAAAAAGCAAATACACCACAGGGGGAAGGTAGACATTTAAAATTAATTATCTCTTTTTGTAGGACTTCTCCGCAGTAAACAAAAAGACGGTTTTAAAAATGTATACAATTTGTTATGTATTAGAACTATATTTGTTTTGATGGTATCTGAGTTTTAATAAATGGAATCATAATGAATGTCTACAATATTAAATTCATTTTGACTAGGCGAAGTGACTAGCAGCCTACAGAAATTTCACCGCGCATTATTGGAACATGTTCACCTACATCGTGAAATGCTTCATTTGAATTTCACAAAGAAGTATTTCTGCATGTTTGTTACATATTTTCAGCAGGTTGGGCTTCATTATATTTAGGGAGAAAATGCTTTGTTAACTAGGTTGTAATAACATCATGATCAGCCATGTGTGTTTAGGTGTGTGAATACTGTATGGCTGTGTATAATGGAAAACCCAGTCTGGTGTTAACTCTGGCCAGTAAAGATGAAGTCACTCCACTACGTTGTTACTTTCTATTCAACAGTTGCATGTAAAAGTGTCAATGCTTGTTCCTTTCACAATATGGCCCGCGATGGATCACTCAAAGGAAAGGGTCCAACTGTAGTCTTTTGTTGTACAGTTCAACCTTTTAAAGAGACCTGCATTTGCAAATACATATTGGCAGGAAGTTTCAATATCTGTCGTCCAACTGAACTTGTCTTGTTGGTTCACTAATGATTTTTAAATGTTCTAATGGTCTACATTTCTACCTACGGAACTTGAACATCAATATTTTTAGCAACCAAATATTCGGCCTTATATTTGGCCTGCAAATACTCAATGTATTCAACTGTTAATTTGAAGCCATGGGGTTGAACTGAGTAGGAACATCTCAACCTTTTGTTTTTCTTGTCAAAGGAACACTTCACTAATTTATAACTTCTTGTTTTCATTTGAGCCTTTGGCTTAGCTAAACTGTGAGGATAGGGTGGGTCAAGTGGGAGCTGATGAGGAAATGGAGTAAGGAATCTGAGGAGAGGTATATTAAGAGTTGCAGAGCTGGGAGGGGGGTCACTGGGGAGTACAGGAGGAAAACCAGGGTTTGAGAGATCAGAGACAGAGGTGAATAAGTGAGAAGTAAGGAATTGGGCCGTGGGAAGGGGGGTGCAGGAAACCCCATTGTGTGGAGGCTCCAGCCATTTCCTGTTTGTGTGCCATCTGTACTTCCCTCCTTCCTGTTGTACCCAGGAAGTCAGTGTCACATTCCAGCTCTGATCAGCTCTGTGTCAAAGAGATCTTAGCACATTGTCATCGTCAATACCTGCATCTTTGTAGCTTCCTGGGTCTATTTTTAGGGATGGTACGCACTTGCAAAAGTAGACACATGAAGACTAAATAACCATCCAATAAAACTGCTTATGGTGGGATCATAGTTTCTAAAGATGTTCAATCCAAAATTGGGGAGGAACATCCAGAAAACCAAGTAACACTTTTTTTCTTTCTGGAAACCATTAGTGGAAAACGAATTGGAGTTATTTTAAACAAACATGTCGTCCAGTTTAACCCTTCAGACTTATCAAGTGTCAAAGTGTGGGTCACCTTACCATGCTTGTCATGTTATGCTTTCTTTCATGGCTCTTGCACTACACACTACAGTACAGTCTGACATTTAAGTTTTACATGCCAAGCATACATTTTAATGTGTCTTTCCTTTACTTTCCCCTCAGCGGTAGAAGAAGGGGAGTCCTCAGAGTGTGGAGGGACCTGGGATGAATCAACTGTCCAAACAGGTTTGTACACGCACGCACGCACACACACGCACATCATCAAGTTCTAGAAAGCTTCCAGATACACACAAGAGGCTTAAGTCTATATGGTTCTCTCACACAGAGACGCACACCATTTGTAATATGAATTCCACATGGTTTATAATGGGATGCTCAGAGGGATATCAAGGATAAAAAATGAAGTGAAAATAGAGCAGTAAGGGTGGAGGGATTGGTAAAAGTATTAGGAGAAAGGAAAAACCATATAAGTGAGTAAAGAGCAGATTTGAAGAGAAAAGGAAGAAATGAGAGGGAGATGTGAAAAGAGACAGAGCACTCATTGGTCTCAGGAGTCGGACTGAATGGAAAGAGACACGACAAAGGGGATATGTAGAGGGAAAGATGGGTGGAGGGGGGGGACAAGAGAGAGATTTGTGTGCTTTTCCACTACTCTCTGTGGTCTAGTGATATCCTGGGAGGAAGTCAGAAAGATGGTAGGGCTTTTCTTTTTGTTCTTTTCTTGAGTTTTGCTGTTTCTCCAAACCAACTGCTGTATTTCTCTATCCACTCTCTCCCTCCCCACTTCTATTCGCTCTTGTTTCCACCATGTGATGGAAATTTGAAATCAATTCTAACTCAACCTTTTTTGGAAAGGAGCAACTGAACCAGCTGTGCTCTGAAGTTCATGCATGTGTCTCAAGATTGATGGCAGATATATGGATTAATTGGATGAGTTTTATTTATTGTATTTTTACTGAAAATAACAAGTCCAAACTGGCTACCGAGGACATATGAGAGTAAGCTTTGAGTGACCATCATGGTTTACGCAATATGTGTTCATTAAAGCATACATCTTTTACAACAACACAAAGAAAAGTGTAACCTGACCACTCAGAACTTTAGAATTTTATGGCAGTCTAACTTTGAAGTGATTTGTGCCTTTTTGATATAGTCGAAATTCAGCAGATAAAAAGCTTACAGAGGATCTATTTTAAGATGATTTAATCCTTCCTGGTTCAGCTCTAATTTACTTGGAACTGATAAGTATTGATTAACCTACAGATTACTTTCTTAAAATAATCGTTTGGTCTTTATAAGCAAACAGTAAAAATGGTTTTGGTTTTGAGTCCCTTGTGAGATATTCAAATGTTGGCATAAGCACCCGCCTCCTCACAAGTGCATCTACATCGAGTGACTTCTAAAGGCAGGGAAACACCAAGCTGACACCAAAGAACTGTCACAGACAGACCCTACTGTTGTGTCGCCTCGTGTCTCCTGCGTCTTGGCCATATGTCGCACTGAAACACACCGCAAAGACTTCAGCCGACGGCCAAGTAGCACGTACAAACTGCGTATGCAGTAACTCTCCTTACCAGCAGGCGGCGGTAGTGTGTATTCGTCATTCAAAAGAGGCAACAACCGGAAGACAGATTGCGTGATAACCGAGAGAAGAAGAACAGACTGCGTGATATAAACAAACAACAAATAGCGTGTGCGTTCCATTTTCACTCTACAGCGAGAAGCTCATGGGGCTTTCCCGAACCTGTGTCGAGAGCTGGAGTTAAATGAAATCTCAGATTTGCCTTCTTAATCGTTTGTTTGGGTCCCTCACTTCCGTTTTGCTTCTCATGCACTGATTCGCTAGCTGAACAGCCAATCAGAGTGATTTATTTGACCTACAGCCTTTGGCCGATTGCCTACCGATTTGACATGTAGAATCAGTAGGTTGTTGACCAAAAAGGTGTCGGCATGGCCGAAAAGACTCAACGAAAAGAAACGACACGGGCGTGGCTGATGGGCAGCGGGCACTAGTTCGCTGACGTTGTCCGTGTCATCAGGAGTGACAGTCCGCACACACACAAGACCACAATTATGGCAGAAGAAAAACATATATAATTTCCCCCCCGAGTGGGAGGATGATTATTTTTGTATCTATTCCAATTCAAAGTTCATCTGTCTCATCTGCAATGCGAGCGTGGCTTTATCGAAGAAGGGTCATTTAGGAGCGGCATTTCAAAACCGTGCACAAATGCTACGAGACGGAATTCCCTCCTAATTCTGCCCTACGTTCCCAAAAGCGGAGGGACCTGAAAGGACACTTTTTTATTGCGCTTTGGCAGCAGATTCCTGTGTAGCTTCAGATCTGAGTTGTCTAGTAAGCCTAATTATACTTTTGTTACAACACTATTTTTATATAATGGTAAAGAAAGGGTTAAGTGTCTTTTATTTTTTCCCTGTGTCATATGTGGCAGCACTGTTTGATGTTTCTTGAAAACATTACCCACTGTAGTATGTGACGACGACGTGTGAATAAACTCCAACTCTGTAACAACAACACTGTTGTGTAACTTCAGATAAATACTTGTATGTGTGTGGATTAGAAAGAGGTAAGATAAAGGATCTGCATTATTTTATGAAGTATTAATCGAACAAAGGTCAGTTTTATACAAGTAGAAGTGTATTTACTTGGTAGTAGGTTGTCAGTAATGGCTACGCCTCTCTATTTGGACTGGTAGATCTCGGCAGACTGGCAACTTTAAAAGTAGCTCTCGGTTCAAAAAAGGTTGGGCACCCCTGTTCTACTGGTATCAAATCACAAAGCATAACGAGGCTATTTACGTTGTTCTCACCGTTGTCCTTCACACAGTTATGATCACGTTTTACAAACCATGGCAAAAACACTTTGCCTAGCGTAGTTGTTTGCCAGCTGTAGCCACTTTTTCTGCTCTGGTTTGCAGCCTATCAGAGAACAGTTAAACACTTCCTCTGACTGGATCCCTACAGGGACACAAGATACTGCTGAATGTGGTAAATATGCAGTTATCTCTCTCTCTCTACCTCTGCTGCCCTGTCTCTCGTTCAGCTCTACGGGGATAGAAGGAGGGGAAAGTATGACCCTAGGGGTGTCTATGACGTCCTAAATCCTCCCATCCTCACCCCCCTTCCTCCTCAGACCTGTACTAACACTCCTCCAGGGGTGGTGTGTGTGTGTGTGTGTGTGTGTGTGTGTGTGTGTGTGTGTGTGTGTGTGTGTGTGTGTGTGTGTGTGTGTGTGTGTGTGTGTGTGTGTGTGTGTGTGTGTGTGTGTGTGTGTGTGTGTGTGTGTGTGTGTGTGTGTGTGTGTGTGTGTGTGTGTGTGTGTGTGTGTGTGTGTGTGTGTGTGTGTGTGTGTGTGTGTGTGTGTGTGTGTGTGTGTGTGTGTGTGTGGGGGTGCTGACTGAGGTCCTGGGTGGCTCGCTAGAACTGCTGTGTGTGTCAGTTCCTGCAGGAAGCTAGAGTCCCATGACACACACATGCACACACACACCTATCTCACACTCTTCCTACCATACAAAAACACGCTGTCCCATATTCCCTTACTCAGCCACTCTTTCAATTTGAATCCTACCATCAATTCCCTCTCCATCCATCTCTTCTCCTTTCTTTCTCTGTCTCTTTCTGCCTCTCTGTTTCCTTCTATCTCATTGTCTGTCCCTATCTCTGTCTCTCTTCTTCTGTCTCATACCTTTTTTTTCCTACTCTTTATCCGTGCTCCCCTTAGAGTTTGTGGGAGTGTGAGAAAAGGAGTGAGAATTGCTGCCTATCCCTAATTCAAGCAGACCTTGTTTCCTTTACTCCCAGGGAGATGGTGTCCACAAGGACAGAGTGGGAGACTAAAACAGAGAAGGGAGAAAAATAGTGTCCCATACTTTTGTTAAATTCACAAACTTCCAGCCCTCCTTTTTCTTTTCTCTACTTTTTTTTCTGTCTCTCTTTTACTTTCTCTGGAAAATGTGTGTTGAGTTTGGACAGACCCACGGGAGGGAAGGCAGAGGGAGGTGGGAGGGTGACTCAAAGGGGAATATTATCGAGCCAACCTACTCTTCCCCCTTCCCTACATCGCCTCCTTTCCTCCCTCCTGCCCCAGAGAGGAGCCCTCGGAGGTCGAAGGTGCCCCAACACACTCTGTCTCTCTTTTCCCTTTTGCCCAACCACCCGTCTGTGGGACAGAAAAACAACTTGTCCCCTAGCTTCCTCCCCTTTTTTCCGTCTCTTGTTCCCTTGCTCCCCTGGTGTGCTGGGAGAATAAAAAAAGGATGAAGTTGCCAAGGACAGAGAAAGGGAACGGTTGAGAAAAAGTTGGAAATTGCAGGTAGCAGCAGGGTTGCCAGAGTTCAGGCTTTAAAGTATGTTCATTGTCATAAAGGAGAATAAACCCGGCAGCAGACACATGTCTAAACAGACAAGAGTACACTTCAGAGTCGTGTGTGTGTTTGTGTTCGCCTTGAAATCCTACTCTCTTTCTCAACTTTTGTTTTTCTCAACTCTTGTCTTCTATGGACTACATGTACACACTCTTGCTTTTTCTCTTGGACAACACAAACACACCGAGACACATACAGAAAGAGCCAGTGAGTCATCATGGAAAAGGTTTGTCAGGTCCCCAAGCTGAAACTGAGACCTTACTGCGTTATTGTTCTTCACAGCTTAAGTTGTGTGTGTGTGTGTGTGTGTGTGTGTGTGTGTGTGTGTGTGTGTGTGTGTGTGTGTGTGTGTGTGTGTGTGTGTGTGTGTGTGTGTGTGTGTGTGTGTGTGTGTGTGTGTGTGTGTGTGTGTGTGTGTGTGTGTGTGTGTGTGTGTGTGTGTGTGTGTGTGTGTGTGTGTGTGTGTGTGTGTGTGTGTGTGTGTGTGTGTGTGTGTGTGTGTGTGTGTGTGGGGGGGGGGGGGGGGGGTGGTAGTGTGTGTGGGGACGCAGCCATCACTGGCTGGCCAGAAACATGTCCCCACCTAGCAGATGATAGAAGAGTGTATTTGTGTGTGTCAGATAAGAGGTGGATACATTCCGTTTACAGGCTATTTTCCTTAACAAATGTAAATGTTTTGTCTTCTCATAGATCCAAACAACAACAAATATGTACATTGCATTTTCACAGTTCTAGGTATGGCCTTGAATAGTTGACTATTCAATCTTAGGAGCCTGATTCCACTACCAATCTCAAAATGTGTTTATAAATAAACTCAGCCTATTAACAATATTGTTGATAAAAATGTGACCATGGGGTTTTCAATCAATCACAATAGTGAATTGAAAGACCATCGTAGCAACCTCTTGACGATAGCTGTTATTTTTTGAATGATAAATGAGAACAACAAGATAAGAGCCGTTTCTCAATGTCGAGTACACCTGCTGCAGAGCCACTATTTCAAGTATGCTACGTCATCGAGTGCCGCCGAAGGACTCTTCCAATGTCCAGCATACTTGGAATTCTACAGAGGCCGGCATACTTTGTTGCGGGAAATTTCGAGGCGGCACATGTGTCGACTCCGCGGTCTTAAAATCCCCACAATGCTTTGCGCGCGGACCAATTTGGCGGAGGCTTAGAGGTATTCTTGCTTCGCTTCTGAAGCAACTGACTCGGAGGCACATGCACTGCCAAGCAAGCATACTCGACATTGAGAAACGGCCAAGGTGTCCCTTTATAAATCAGAGTCTACATTGCTGATCAATTATATAAGAATGTAGTATCATCAGAGCACTAAATGTATTTTAATTTATGAATGATAGACCATCCATTCACCTCCCTGTCTTTTCCCTTATAAACCGTTGATTGCTGCCATTTAAGTTGGATTAACAATCATGGAAAGCTTGCATTCTAAGAAACCCTGTTCTCCTCTTTGCAGTTCACGTATTTTGTTTTTAACACAACACTCTAGTGTTTGAATGTGTGTGCCCATGTGCATTTTGTATCTATTATCTTTATGGAAGTATTTACCATTTTATTAGATGTTGACAAAGGGGCAATTTCTCTATAACAAGCCACATTCGTTGTCTAATTCTAACTTAAAAATACACCATATGTGCTGTTGTTGTTTAGCAGAAAAGACCCGATGGCGTTTGCGTAGAATCCCTTGGAATCTTTATCTTTCAATCAATAGTTTGAGTTGTGTGGATTTATAAGTAAAAGGCAAAAATACATTACGAAAATACTGTTTTTCGGAAATGACAAGAAAAGAGGGGAATCGTGTTTAAAATAACATAAAAAGACACATTTTGGTCACCCAACTAGACAAAGCTGAAACACAATTTAATGACAATTAATAATAAAATAAGAGTATGACTCGGTGTGCGTTATTGTGCTTGTTGTTCCCCCAAGAGGCGAATGAAAAGCAAAGATAATTCTTATTTACATTGACTTAACATCTCATCGATCTATTCATGTATCAATAAGATTAGACAGAATATTGTTATGGAGTGAAGGAAAAGTTTAAAAGTGTAAGTAATGAGCAAGTGAGAGTATGAAAGGCTTCTCCTGGTTCTGTGTATAATCTCGGTGATGGTCAGAGCTGAGAAAAACAGGACACTGGCCCTCCTCTCTCTCCCTTCCTCTCTTTCTTTTCCTCTTCCTCTATCCCTCTCTCACTTGCTACCCTCTGGAGGTCCATAATGTAGTTTTAATTTCCCCAAGGCTACAACAGGAAAAGTGTGTGTGTGTGTGTGTGTGTGTGTGTGTGTGTGTGTGTGTGTGTGTGTGTGTGTGTGTGTGTGTGTGTGTGTGTGTGTGTGTGTGTGTGTGTGTGTGTGTGTGTGTGTGTGTGTGTGTGTGTGTGTGTGTGTGTGTGTGTGTGTGTGTGTGTGTGTGTGTGTGTGTGTGTGTGTGTGTGTGTGTGTGTGTGTGTGTGTGTGTGTGTGTGTGTGTGTGAACTATTATTGCCTGCTTTTGACAGCATCTGTGTTTTTTGTCTGTATTGCAGCATTTACGCCCTTTGTCTGTGTAATTTCTGTTGGTGTGTGCATGTCAAATTCAAATAAATGAGCAGCTGTTAGCTTGAGTACGCATTCTGCGGATCTGCTGAATTGATGTGTTTTTTGCAAATACACTGCATGTGTTTGTTTGTGTGTCTGTTCTGCTGCCTTCCATGACGTGAGTGGCTCTTTCATCATCCTGTTTCCAGACATTGGAGTTGGGTGCTGCTCTCCCTTGCCGCAGCACGTCCCAGGGGTCTGTGTGTGTGTGTGAATGTGTATCTGTGCGTGTGTTTGTGACTGGTACTCTGTGGCCCAACGGACCTCCTCCCGGGGGGAGAGGCCTTGTATTGTAAAAACACTCACACACATACAGGCTATGGTGGGGGGAAGAACATTAGGGAGAGGGGAGGAGGGGAGGAGGGGAGGAGGGGAGGAGAGGAGGAGAGATGGCCTCTTTATATAGCCACCTAGCACACACACACACACACACACACACACACACACACACACACACACACACACACACACACACACACATACACATACACATACACATACACACACACACAGAGAGAGAGAGAAAACAGAGGGATGCAAAGGGTGAGAGAGAGGTGGGGGAGTCATTCTCTCGAGAGACGAAGAAGAGCAGGCCTGGGTTGTTGTGTCCAGCTGCACCTGTTCAGCATGTGTGTGTGTGTGTGCACTCTGTGCCAAATGTGTCCACCATTCTTTCACTTCTAAAAACATTTTGAGTTCAAATAGGGGGTGGGTCATTATCCTTACAGCTACTGTCTCACCTGCTGTATGTGAGCCATATTGACAGATTGAGTTTCCTGTGTCCAACCTCTCGTAGTACTTCAACAACATGTCAACAAATACAAACTGAGGCATTCATCATCATCCCTAGATGCAACCCTTCTACATTTGAGTGAGCCAGCTACGCTGCATAGAAGAGCTCCTCACATCACAGTTTCTTGACTCAAGGTAGCAAATGTAGCAAGCCAATGCCTACGAAGTTCACTTTCTGAATTTTTTGGGCACTTCATCATTCATTAATAATTAATATTAGAGGGATAGATTTGAAAGAGGGAGGAAGAGAGGGTAAAGGAGCATAAAAGGAATCGCAGGTCGGATTTAAACCTGGGCCGCCAGCTTTACCAAGTGGGCTATATCGCGGCCCCACTGTATCGTTTTCTTTTTATAAATGGCTCACATGCGGAAATGTGTTCACCTTGCTAACAGTTATCCCGATACACAGAATAGTATCCCTTGTCTACTTTCACCTCTCATATCGGCTGATTCCGTCCTGTTTTAGTGCCACACAGTTGGACTTTCCAGATATTACTTCACAGGAAAATGTAAAATAAATCACAGTGCCATTATTCATTTGAATGAAACTTGTCCTGAATTGTCCTGACTAAAAGGTCTCGACTCAGAAAACAGGGCACTGCAATCTATGTTATTCAGGTCATGTTTAAACCTCATGTCTGGATTTTCACCTTGCTAAAAGTGGAAGTGCCCAACCAGGTGCCAGTGGATCCCCGTCCAATATGGAGCAGAATGAAAGCCTTGTGTAGGGACTGTTTGCTTTCTAAAAATTCTGCTGGAAGCTGCTCACACACACCTTTCCCCTACCTTTTGACGCCTCTTTTAGGCTCACACAGACATAGATGTGTGTGTTTCTGTTTTATGTATACTTGGCCGACAGATAGACATCTCTCTGAGCTGAGTGTGTCCCAGAAAGGCCACGGTAGCAGCTCCTGGGCTGCCAAATCTAACACTTGAATAACTCCCTTACCTTTGCAGCATTACGGTATGTTTTATTCCCCTTTAAGTCTCTCTCTGGCTCTGGCACTCTCTTTCAGTGCACTTCCATCACCCAGGGGCAGTTCAGGAACATTTCCCAGTGTTCATTAGCTCCCTAGTTTTCTTCCCACAGGATATATAGAGATGTACGATGGTCATGCTGACTGTGTGTGTTTGATTTCTGCTGCTCCAGTTTTTATGTTTCGACTAGCTTAGCTTGGCAAATGCTCACAACAGCACCATGACACCAAAGTCAGTCCATTGGACAGACTGTATTCATATTAAATCTACTTAGATCCAATTTTGGAGGTCCTTTTACATTTTATATCCCACTTTTAAAAAGGAGGGGGACACAAAACCTCTGTCTGTGGCTGTCTTACTCTCTTCTATCCGGTATGTTTGAGGCTTATTATCATTTAGCTCACTAATTACCTCAATGAACTAATTTTAACATGTGTAATGAGAACAGACACACAGCTAGCAAACACTGCTATGCTATGAACACACACACATCCACACACTCTTCTGTGAGCCTAACGAGTGGTGATTAGTGGGTCTCAGCTAGGCGTGGTTAGGCTGTGTAACATCATTCTGCACTGTGGACTCTGCTAATTCACTTCTCTTTATCTAATTACCCAGGGTGTGCAAAAACACAGACTCACACACACACACACACACACACACACACACACACACACACACACACACACACACACACACACACACACACACACACACACACACACACACACACACACACACACACACACACACACACACACACATACACACATACACCAATGCACTGCGCACACACCACCTCTCTCTGCAGATATGCAAAGTGACCTCATTATTCCCAAGGTATCCATTTATATATTTATATTCGTTATCTGTTAATAAACAGCCCATTGTCCTCAGGTTACTGAAGCTGGTGGGTACAGCCAGGAATATGGCTTATTACTGTTCCTCTTGAGACGCACAGTGTGAAAACATCTTTTCCCCACATCCTTGCCTGATTGTACAAAGACGCCTGTATATGGAAATTGTCTCAAAAACACAGGCCTGGAAATACAGTGGGGCAAAAAAGTATTTAGTCAGCCACCAATTGTGCAAGTTCTCCCACTTAAAAAGATGAGAGAGGCCTGTCATTTTCATCCTAGGTATACCTCAACTATGAGAGACAAAATGAGAAAAACAAATCCAGAAAATCACATTGTCTGATTTTAAAGAATTTATTTGTAAATTATGGTGGAAAATAAGTATTTGGTCACCTACAAACAAACACGATTTCTGGCTCACAGACCTGTAACTTCTTCTTTAAGAGCCTCCTCTGTCCTCCACTTGTTAACTGTATTAATGGCACCTGTTTGAATTCGTTATCAGTATAAAAGACACGTGTCCACAACCTCAAAGAGTCACACTCCAAACTACACTATGGCCAAGACCAAAGAGCTGTCAAAGGACACCAGAAACAAAATTGTAGACGTGCACCAGGTAAACAGCTTGGTGTGAAGAAATCAACTGTGGGAGCAATTATTAGAAAATGGAAGACATACAAGACCACTGATAATCTCCCTCGATCTGGGGCTCCACGCAAGATCTCACCCCGTGGGGTCAAAATGATCACAAGAACGGTGAGCAAAAATCCCAGAACCACACAGGGGACCTAGTCAATGACCTGCAGAGAGCTGGGACCAAAGTAACAAAGGCTACCATCAGTAACACACTACGCCGCCAGGGACTCAAATCCTGCAGTGCCAGACGTGTCCCCCTGCTTAAGCCAGTACATGTCCAGGCCCGTCTGAAGTTTGCTAGAGAGCATTTAGATGATCCAGAAGAGGATTGGGAGAATGTCATATGGTCAGATGAAACCAAAAGAGAACTTTTTGGTAAAAACTCAACTAGGTACAGTGTTTGGAGGAGAAAGAATGCTGAGTTGCATACAAAGAGCACCATACCTACTGTGAAACATGGGGGTGGAAACATCATGCTTTGGGGCTGTTTTTCTGCAAAGGGACCAGGACGACTGATCCGTGTAAAGGAAATAATGAATGGGGCCATGTATCGTGAGATTTTGAGTGACAACCTCCTTCCATCAGCAAGGGCATTGAAGATGAAACGTGGCTGGGTCTTTCAGCATGACAATGATCCCAAACACACCGCCCGGGCAACGAAGGAGTGGCTTCGTAAGAAGCATTTCAAGGTCCTGGAGTGGCCTAGCCAGTCTCCAGATCTCAACCCCATAGAAAATCTTTGAAGGGAGTTGAAAGTCTGTGTTGCCCAGCAACAGCCCCAAAACATCACTGCTCTAGAGGAGATCTGCATGGAGGAATGGGCCAAAAATACCAGCAACAGTGTGTGAAAACCTTGTGAAGACTTACAGAAAACATTTGATATAACAAAGTATTGAGATTAACTTTTGTTATTGACCAAATACTTATTTTCCACCATAATTTGCAAATAAATTCTTTAAAAATCAGGCAATGTGATTTTTTGGATTTTCTTTTCTCATTTTGTCTCTCATAGTTGAGGTATACATATGATGAAAATTACAGGCCTCTCATCTTTTTAAGTGGTAGAACTTGCACAATTGGTGGCTGACTAAATACTTTTTTGCCCCACTTTACCTTTATCTGGAATGGGATGAGGGCCAGTTAATTGTCCATGAATGCATGACAGCAACATACCTTGAAAGATCATGATAATAAGGAAATTCTACATAGTTATATAGTAAAATGGGATAGTGTGGGTGATTTGTCCTATCTGCTATATTGATCTTTTATCATGTTGACCAATACGTTGACTGCAAGTTCAGAGAGTGTTTACAAACAGAGATGATCCCTGTGGATAGGATGTTGATGCCTTTTTCACTATCAAACTCAATCAATGTTACGGCTTAGAGAAGGAGTTGGAAATGCCAAAGTGAGTCGTTTAAGTGGCCTTTCTTGCTGCGTAGGTTTTCAATCCTAGTCATAAGGACCCAGAATGCTTCTGGGTTTTCATTTTATCAGCTAGTTAATTCCTTTTAATTATATTCACCCTGCATACCAGGTGTGATTCACTGCCTCCTTACATGACTTGAATACAAATCAGCAGGGCTCTCTGTGACTCAAGGACCGGTAGAAAAACCCATCTTCTGCTTTTAGGTGAAAATGATTAATTTGTTCATGTAGCTTTTCCTCTCAATTTAGTTGTGGAATGTGCATTTGTCATATTTTCTGTAGTTTAACTGGTTGTGATTATGACCAAATGTGTGTCTCTGTGGATGACTTAAGAATTGTGCGTGTGTGCCTGAGAGCGTGTGAGATAATTGTTATTTTTAGAGCGTGTGTGTGTGTTCGTTTGTCTACAAGTGACTATAGCTATATGCTGATGATGACATGTCTGTGTTTTTGTATGTGATAGAAAAGAGAGTGCGAGTGGATGGTTATAGTATGATCGGGCCGTGTAGGCCAAAATTCAAACTAACCTCGCACACACACTACTTAAAACATCTGGCCTTGCACAGTGCACACACACTACTGAAATACACATAGGCTACAGTGGGAGGGAGTAATGGTCGCAAATGATCCCAATATGTAGACATTGACAGAGAGCTCACTTTAAAAAAACGGGATTTAGACCAAAACTCCATTTGCATTCCATCAGAAAAATGTTCCATTGTGAACAGAATAGTTTTCTAATGTTAACAGTTTTCAAATGTATCTGCTTAAGCTTGACATGGTTATATTTTCATATTTTTTGGTTATCTTTCTTATTTCTCTTAGACACCTCGCACACACACTACTGAAAACATCTGGCCTTGCACAAACACTACTGAAATCCTCTCACATTCACTACTGAACACCTCACACACACACTACTGAAAACATTTGGCCTTGCACAAACACTACTGAAATACTCTCACATTCACTACTGAACACCTCACACACACACACAACTGCAAATTAAGCCTCACACATACTACTGAAAATTAACCTCAAACACACACAACTGAAAATGAACCTCACACACACACTATTGAAATCCTCTCCCATTCACCAGTGAACACCTCACACACACACACTACTGAAAACATCTGGCCTTGCACACACACTATTGAAATTCTCTCACATTCACTACTGAACACCTCGCACACACATTATTGAAAATTAACCTTATACACACACTATTGAAATCCTCTCACATTCATTACTGAAAACCTCACACACACAATACTGAAAATTAACCTCACACACACGCAACTGAAGACATTTTACTGAAAGGTTCTCAGTAGGGAATGTGCATGTGTTTCACCCATGTGTGTGAGAGGGGGATTCTTGCTATAACGGAAGTCATTGTAATGAAACGGAAGTCATTGTAATTAAACGGAAGTAACAAAGAACAATGCCGCAGTGATACAGTAGGTGGCGATAATTCTAATCTACTCTGTTTGGAAGTCGCCATTTAAAGAAGAAGAATGAAACAGAAGGTCCAATTTGGATTTATTGAGAAACGGCACCGCAGCCGTAGGCTGGAGCCTGGACCGAGCAGTCTACTAACTGAGACGGTCTGGCCTATGGAGGTGTTCTTGTTTCCATCACCTGGCGCAGCTCGTGAGATGGCCTAGCAACCCGCTAGCAACATGCACAGCTGCAATAAGCTAACAAGACCGAAATTGAGCCAGAACCTTTCCTTTTTCGTTTTACCATTTATTGAAGTGATTGATATTTCAGGCTGAGAGGACAATGGCCAGTTAAATATGGTTGATTAAGCTGTGTACTTCCAGCCAACAACAGTTACAGTATGTTAGCATTAGTTAGTTAATAGTAAGTAAATATAGGAGTAACCAATGTACTCCAGCCTGATCCAAATAAGGCTAACCTATGTCTGTTGCTCCCGGTCTTTACGTTTTACGTTGCTTAAGGTAAGTGAACATGAAACTATTCAGCAAAACTTTTAATAATAATCTAAGATATTGAGTTTTTTGGATAATACTGGCATACAAATCTATAAATGCCTTCAGGTTTCTAAAATATATAATATGTGTTAAATTCAACAAAGATTCACATTTTTGCATGATTTTAGTTATTGTTTTTTTTTCTGTTACTTAATTATACTTTTATAATTCAAGGCAAGCTTAGTTACATGTGATGCTAGCTAGTTAGTGCTCTTACCTGTGTGCCTCCTCCGCAACCAGACTGTGTTAAAACTCTTAACTACCAGTTCTATCTACTTTACTTTAAACAATTAAAAAGACAATCAACTACATTTATTGATATACCAATCTTTATTTGTGGGGCCTCTTTTAAATTAAACTTTCAGACGTGAGATATTAAAATACAGTAATAGTATTGTTTATTTAAAAATACTAAGCCACTGCTTGGTTAACTTCATATTTATTTTTGTCTAAAGCATTTATTACACACATTTCCCCCTCATATTCACAGTGTGGATCAATCAGTTTGTTTATTAAGCGGCTGTAGAAATAATGTATATTTATTTTAATGTGTTTTTTAAATTCATCACTCAGATTATGAATAAACAGTCTGCAGTTAATCAACATTAAAATATATGTTATTATTAAATAATATTCAACTGTTATCAGAACTTAGTGTAAATGTAGAATCGTGCTGTTCGGTTGTCTCACTGCAAGAACCACTTTTACCATGTCTTTTACAGACGATATGTAGAGACAAATGGTAGCAATTCTCACAATGTAAAATAATAATTGCCTTAAATACATTGAAATGTGAAGCTGACAAAAAAAGTAATGTTGCTTCGTAAAATCGAAATGTGACTTTTTGCAAGGAAGGAACAGTCAACTTCCCTGATGTCAGTATTTATTCATGTTTAATGGAATGTATTTCAGTGTATTATAGTTGTTACTTTATCTATTTAAACCAGAACGTTTCTCGATTCTTTGTACAGTATGAAAGGAGTCTTTGTACATTTCACTCCATGCTGAAGTTCACTGATGTCAGGAATCTCGGTCTATCTCTCGTGTTCAGCATCCTCTGGTCTGTCTGCATCACCTGGAAACTTTAAACAAACAGAGATATATATATATATGTGTGTGTGACGTATATATATATATGTGTGTATATATATATGTGTGTGTGTGTGTGTATATATATATATATATATATATATGTGTGTATGTATGTATATATATATATATATATATATTTAAAGTAACATGTGTTGGTCACAGACTTTTTAACATGCAAACGTCATGTGATAATGTTTTTGTTTGACTACGCTATTTTTCGTCCTTAAATGCAGGCGTTAAATTACATGTTCACGTTCTGCTGCCACAATAAGTCGGTTTCTCCAGTGTAAGGATAATAAAATGCTAAGTAAGTATTGGTAATAATATTAATAAAAATGTATTTTTTTGGGTTAAGTTTGGGTTCTTTCATTTAATATGATGAACGTTAACCAGTAAGCTTCAATAATCAACTCCAGCTCAACAAACCATATTGCAATATCTACGTTAATGTTATTTCTGGAACCAACTGGAAATGTGAGATTCATATTGTTCAGATACAGATTTTATATTGATTGATATTCATATACAGTACGCTGTTCTTCAACTCTACTTTGACGCTAGCTGTCTGCATCGTCGAGCATAGCTATTTTAAATGAAAGGTCCCATGTCATGGCCATTTCCACTGATCATAGTTCCATTGTTGAGGTCTAATAGAATAGATTTATATTGTGCAATTTTCCAAAATCACTTTGGTTTCTCATACAGCATCTCTGTAAACTACGTGTATTCACTGAATTTCACTCTGCCTTTAACGGCTCGTTGTAGCTCCAATAGCTCCAGCCCCCACCCTCCCTGTGAGCACAGTGTGCTCTGATTGGTCGGGACGTTGTGAATCGCGCTGAGCTCCGTGGAGGTGTGGTTTCCTTGTTTAGCGACAGCGAAACACAGCCAAACTCACCCTGAGCACACAAAAAGTCACAGCCGAAGTAAAAACAATAAGTGTGGCTTGATATTGAGTAAGAAAAAGGTTGATAAACGCTGTGAGAATGGGTCTGCAGAGAGAATTTCGCCGCGATCCCAACTGTCTGTTATCAGCCTGCAGCCAGGGAGGGGAGATCAGCAGAGCTGCCTGCACTGAGTGTGTGTGTGTGTGAGGAAGTCCGTGAATTGGTCCAATCAGCGGGGGCTTAACGTAACGGCTCCGCGGACGTAACGTAAGAGTTCCACGGATTGGTCCATTTGGTTCCGGGTAATGCATGACATCATGCGGTACCCGGAAGAATCAATGGACAGTGACGTATCTCCAACGAGGCGTTTTGGGGAGGTATTTTCTGAGTTTTACTCGCTACAGGGTGTACTTTGAGGGTTTTGACTCTGCAGAACGTTTACATCCATAAAAACCTTCATAACACACAAGGGGACGGGTAATAACCGGAAAAGCATGACATGGGACCTTTAACAATAACAATGCATACAGTTACCTAACTAGCAAACTAACTAATGTACAAGCATGACCTTATTTTACCAACCTCACAGAGAAGCCTTTTGTTCTACAGTATAATCCTTCTTCATGTTTTACACTTGTTTTAATTTCTATTCTGCGGATAGCACAGATGTAGCTTCGTCTTGCTCGTTAGCTGAATAAAAAGATCTGGTAAGAAATAAAGTGCTTGAATTTCACTTACCGAAGAAAGTGCATTCATGGACGGTCTGTTTGAACCGTGCAGAGCCATAAGATGAGTGCGATATTTCAATGAAGAATACTCCACCAGGCATCAACACAACAAACACGTCCGAGTTCAAGTTGTGTTCTCTGTTTCAGCTGAGCCCCTGTAGCAGCCTGGAGGAGCTAATGAAGCTAACGGGGCTAACAGAGCTAGCAGAGAGACCACTAGCAGTTTGGTACTTCCGTTTCATTACAATGACTTCCGTTACAGCAAGAATCCCCCTCACACACATAGGTGAAACACATGCACATTCCCTACTGTTTTTCAGGAGTGTGTGTGTGAGGTTTTCAGTAAGTGTGCGAGTATTTCAGTAGTATGTGCGTGAGGTTAATTTATTGTTGCATGTGTGAGGTTTAATTTTCAGTTGTGTATGCGAGGTGTTCACTAGTGAATGTGAGAGTATTTCAATAGTGTGTGTGTGAGGTTAATTTTCAGTTGTGCGTGTGAGGTTAACTTTCAGTAGTGTGTGTGTGCAAGGTGTTCAGTAGTGAATGTGAGAGTATTTCAGTAGTGTGTGTGCAAGGCAAGATGTTTTGAGTTGTGTGTGTGAGGTGTTCAGTAGTGAATGTGAGAGTATTTCAGTAGTGTTTGTGCAAGGCCAGATTTTTTCAGTAGTGTGTGTGTGAGGTGTCTAAGAGAAATAAGAAAGAAAACCAAAAAATATGAAAATGTAACCATGTCAAGCTTACGCAGATACATTTGAAAACTATCAGCATAAGAAAACTATTCTGTTCACAATGGAAATTATAGGTTTTTGGTCTAAATCCGCTTTTTGAAAGTGGGCTCTCTGTCAATGTCTACATATTGGGATCATTTGCCACCATTACTCCCTCCCACTGTAGCCTATGGCCAATAGAAACTCTGATATGATTGTGACACATCACGTCAGTCTGTCATGAAACCATCACTTTATCACTTTTGGTCAGAACTCAACAAACCGATCCCTCTGCTGCTTAGCTTAGCCTATTAACCAGCAACTAGCTAGTACATTCCTGCAACTGCATCTAGTTTTGAGAGTGGAACAACATTGATTCAAATTGTAATGCGTTCCTGTTTTTTACCATGAAACTGCTATTCACTATTTTACAGAGGTGTGGACTCGACTCACATGACTTGGACTCGAGTCACCAATTTGATGACTTTGGACTCGACTTGACAAAATCACAAAACACTTGCGACTCGACTTGAACACCAATGACTCGGGACTTGACTTGGACTTGAGTGATAATTTAATTCAGGGGTCTCCAACACGCCGATCGCGAGATGCTGCTAGAAAAGCATACTCTCTTCGGGGAGAGCAGAATCTTCAGCCGCTTCTACTCTTGCTGAGAATCCATGCAGGCAGGGGCGGGTCTTTATTTAGCTGGGCCACCATGCGGCCAATCATATGCGAGGACACACTAAGATCATACCATTATGCGAAAGAAAGGTGGGGGGCAGACACTCCAACGACAGCAGGTGTAGTGGTACAGGCCAGCTACAGAGCGACTGGGAGTCGGATTTAAATGCAAGCGCGTCGGAAAAGTCAAGAAATTAGCAAAAACCGAAAAAAGAAGTAACCACTCAGGATTTATTGTCAGAGGTGGGAGAAGTTCAGATATTGTACATGAGTGAAGTACCAGAGTGTAGGAATACTCAGTTACAATAAAAAGTCCTGCATTCAAAATGTTATAAGTAAAAGTACAAAAGTATTAGCATCAAAATATACTTAGAGTACCACCTGCAGAGGGATCTAGATGCAGGTGTTATTTTCCCCATAAAGACCGCCTCGCTGCACATTATCCCTTGCATAAAGATAGATTGTGGGTCCCTTATAACCGGGGTTCCCAAACGTTGCCATGCCAAGGACCCCCATATAGCATTATCCTCTGGCGGGGACCCCCCTGTTGCAATTTTCTTTTTAAATGATGTGTACAAGTGCCACCCGATGGAACATGCAGTGCGTTGCCACTACATTTGGGGCCTTCTGCCTGATCAAAGCTGTCACTCCGCTTTTTTTGCCTGTCATAGCCCCACTGCCCCATCTGAACACACACCCACACAACGAGACCAGTCAAGTCCATTTGAAACTTGGAAAATGTCTCTTCATCCGGTCCTATCTTCCAGTGCTTTGCAACATTTCCAGAACAAAGTTGTCTTCTGAAATAAATCTGATGTATGCAAGCAATTCTGCGACATTTGCTACATCCGTGTTCTCATCCAGCTGCAGAGCGAAATATTTACTAGCTCCAAAAGCTGAGCAGATACTCAGTTTCACTCTCAGCGGCAGCTCGATTCTGATTGGCATGAAGGGCGGTCGTGTGATTCAAAAACAAAAAATATGAAAAGATTGGCATCAAAGGACACATAGATCGATAGATATGCAGCTATTAATGACATCACATTTTTTTTTTTTTTTAAATACTTAAAAAAAAATAAAAAATTCCTGTTTCCCTCAAACTTTGCGTGCGCCCCCTGGTGGCCCCCACTTTGAAAAACACTGCCTTATAACATGTTTTACACAGTGGAAATAAACATTCTGGTTACCTCAACATCAGGGATCTTATACATTAAACTCCTTCTGAATCAAACCGTCACGGTAGCCTTACCTTGCTGATCCCTCTTAAAATTGAAGAAAACAGCAGCAGAGAAGATGGATTATTACAGTATTAATGTGACTAATAAAGAGCAGTTTGATTATTAAGTATTATTCTGTTTATGGATGTCATTACATTTGGTGAAAAGCACATGATGACTTGTTTAAGACTCGTTTTGCCAAAGTTTAGGACTTGGACTTGACTTGAACTTGCCCATCCTGACTTGAGACTTGACTCGGACTTGAGCGCAAAGACTTGAGACTTGACTCGGACTTGCAAAACAATGACTTGGTCCCACCTCTGCTATTTTATGAATACAAATAGATCCGATTGCATATTTTTTTCATTTAAAAGAAAATAGAAAGTAGTTCAATTGGTAGTAAGACCTTGCCTATCTGTTTCTTACAATGTTGAGGGGTTTCCTTGTCCTTGGGATCCTTGTCCCTGGTCTAAATGATTATAAAATAAAACATTGATTGTGCTACTTTTAACCAATAACTCCAACACATTGCAAAACAGACCAAGATTAACAGTAAAGTCTGTTTTGCTCCAATGAGTTGTCAAGGAAATCCCTATATATATATATATATATATATATAATATATATATATATATATATATATATATAATACTTGTAAAGGTCTCTGACAACATAACAATACAACCCAGTTAATGACAAAAGCTGTTTTGTGCTTTGTTCTGACAGAAAATGATTGAACACAACTTAAAGGAGAACAGCAAGTTTGGCTGGCAAGGTTATGATTAGTCGACCGCTTAGAGATATCCTGGCCCTTACCAAATCACGAACAATGTGTTGGAGTTATAGCAATAGAAGCATGAGTGTTACATAGTAATCTTACTATGTTCTGGAAGTAAACAAGGAGTCCAAACTGCCTCTGGCATGAAGTTTTAAGCCTTTGCAGATCATTTACATGCACACAAACCTATATAACACACCAACCAGGAAAAGGAAACTCCAAAAAGCATAACAGGATACCTTCATTCCAGTTTTTGATTTCAGATTTAAACCCTGTGCATTTGGTAGTGACTCATTGAGAACTATTTTTAGACCAGACCTTTGTACTAAAAAGCACCAAGACAGCCCAAGTAGACACGCACTGTGTCCTTGACAGGAGGTCTTTTGCCACAGTTTCAGTTTGTAATCACCATAACAGCTACAGTCTCTAGTAGGAGCTTACAGTGGCTGCACTCTCTTAAAGCCCCCCATTTACTTCACTCTGAGATCTATAAGAGGATACATAATTATCCTGTCCATGTGAGGAGGACCCCGTGTGCAAATATAAAACACCACCGACTGTGTTAGCCACCCTCACCCCTTTATCTTCTTCTGTTCTGACACCATCTCACTCCCTCTCCCTTTATCCCACCACTGCACAAATAAAAAAGAAAAACTACAAGCAGTCAAAGGGAAAATGAGGAGAGATGAGGACCGAGGGGTGCAAGATGGTGAGGTTTCATCTGGCTCCTCCCTCTGTTGCTATGACAGCAGGTTGTGCTGGCATGCACTGAGTTGGCACTGCCCTCACCTCTGGCATCAGGGCACCCCTGGGGACGGTGGTGTGCATGTTCTGTGCATGCTTGCCCCTCAAAGACACAAAGAAGATGCTGCACAACAAATATTTAACAATGTATAACAATTTGGAGAGCATTTTTTCCAATCCATAGTCAGTGGAGTCATTTGGTCCCAAACATGTGAGAGTTGTGCTTTTGTAAGATGTTAACATAATTCCTTTCAAAAGGTGCATATTCTCTTTTAAATTAAAACAACCCCTTCTATTTTCATGTCCTCCCCGTTTTTACTGTGTGTTATTTAATCTTAACCACACTTGAAATAATGAATACTTCAGCAAACGGACTCCAAGCACTGTGGTCTCTATTTTTTTTTTAAATAACTGAGTTAGAGATTGGAGGAAAAGTAGGGATCTTAATCCTTTAGACAGTCTTAAGGGTGTCTAATGGATACCAGTGCATCCAAAACTAATTAAAATAATAATATCTAATTACTTTTTAAAAAGAAGTATATAATATAAACAATACTATATTTTTGGGAAATGAATTTGTGCAATTACTAGATTTTTTAATCTGTATTGGAGGCATTTATGTTACTGGTATCAGTCTTACTCTAGAAAAGATCCACGACAATCAAAAATTATTAGTACAGCATTTAAAAACAATGCTGAGATATAACGGCGGTAGATGAAAGGATCTGTCCAAAGTACTTTATGGCCTTGATTCAAGCTGTACCCGAGTGTTCGATACCCTTATATATATGTTAATGTGCAGCATTTTACTCCAGTTTTAACAAAGAACAAACAATAACGGAGCGTCCACACAGCAAACGTGCGTTGACGCTTGCGGTGGGCGTGTCTGAAGCTTGGGGAGTCAACGCGAGCAACGCGGACCAACAACCAATCACATGAATCTCCCCGCCCCCGACATACAAAGCAAAATGCTAGCATTCCATGCTAGCTATACAGCGGGGCAAAAAAGTATTTAGTCAGCCACCAATTGTGCAAGTTCTCCCACTTAAAAAGATGAGAGAGGTCTGTAATGTTCATCCTAGGTATACCTCAACTATGAGAGACAAAATGAGAAAAAAAAATCCAGAAAATCTCATGTCTGATTTTTAAATAATTTATTTGCAAATTATGGTGGAAAATAAGTTTTGGTCAATAACAAAAGTTCATCTCATACTTTGTTATATACCCTTTGTTGGCAATGACAGAGGTCAAACGTTTTCTGTAAGTCTTCACAAGGTTTTCACACACTGTTGCTGCTATTTTTGCCCATTCCTCCATGCAGATCTCCTCTAGAGCAGTGATGTTTTGGCGCTGTCGCTGGGCAACACAGACTTTCAACTCCCTCCAAAGATTTTCTATGGGGTTGAGATCTGGAGACTGGCTAGGCCACTCCAGGACCTTGAAATGCTTCTTACGAAGCCACTCCTTCGTTGCCCGGGCGGTGTGTTTGGGATCATTGTCATGCTGAAAGACCCAGCCACGTTTCATCTTCAATGCCCTTGCTGATGGAAGGAGGTTGTCACTCAAAATCTCACGATACATGGCCCCATTCATTCTTTCCTTTACACGGATCAGTCGTCCTGGTCCCTTTGCAGAAAAACAGCCCCAAAGCATGATGTTTCCACCCCCATGTTTCACAGTAGGTATGGTGTTCTTTCTCCTCCAAACACATCTAGTTGAGTTTTTACCAAAAAGTTCTATTTTGGTTTCATCTGACCATATGACATTCTCCCCAATCCTCTTCTGGGATCATCTAAATGCTCTCTAGCAAACTTCAGACGGGCCTGGACATGCACTGGCTTAAGCAGGGGGACACGTCTGGCACTGCAGGATTTGAGTCCCTGGCGCGTAGTGTGTTACTGATGGTAGCCTTTGTTCCCAGCTCTCTGCAGGTCATTGACTAGGTCCCCCCGTGTGGTTCTGGGATTTTTGCTCACCGTTCTTGTGATCATTTTGACCACACAGGGTGAGATCTTGCGTGGAGCCCCAGATCGAGGGAGATTATCAGTGGTCTTGTATGTCTTCCATTTTCAAATAATTGCTCCCACAGTGATTTCTTCACACCAAGCTGCTTACCTATTGCAGATTCAGTCTTCCCAGCCTGGTGCAGGTCTACAATTTTGTTTCTGGTGTCATTTGACAGCTCTTTGGTCTTGGCCATAGTGGAGTTTGGAGTGTGACTGTTTGAGGTTGTGGACAGGTGTCTTTTATACTGATAACGAGTTCAAACAGGTGCCATTAATACAGTTAACAAGTGGAGGACAGAGGCGCTCTTAAAGAAGAAGTTACAGGTCTGTGAGAGCCAGAAATCTTGTTTGTTTGTAGGTGACCAAATACTTATTTTACCGAGGGAATTTACCAATTAATTCATTAAAAATCAGACAATGTGATTTTTCTGTTTTTTTTTCTTTCTCATTTTGTCCCTCATAGTTGAGGTGTACCTAGGATGAAAATGACAGGCCTCTCATCTTTTTAAGTGGAGAACTTGCACAATTGGTGCCTGACTAAATACTTTTTTGCCCCACTGTATATACTGTC
>NC_136903.1:30092816-30136887 GCF_949606895.1 Notothenia rossii | reverse complement strand
ACACACACACACACACACACACACACACACACACACACACACACACACACACACACACACACACACACACACACAAGCTGTTATTGTTACCCGTGTAATTAATGAAGGGGCTGGAGGAACGCAGTGGGGTCATCTGGTTCCTACAGATTAATCCAAATGCTCGCTTAGCAAGCCAACACACACATGCGCGCACACACCTTATCACACACATTCACACGTTCTCGCTACTGCAAGGCAGTGTGCCTCTTAGCATATGAGAAAGTGTGTGTTTACCTTTGATATGGGGGATGAAGAAATACGAGAAGGGGGGGGTGGAGGGCTTTGTTGAAACTGCTAAAGATAGTGTTTCCAGAGACTGTATAATGTAGATGGTGAGACCCCTGCCTCAGCAACCTCTAATTCACCCGCTGGCTCGACACCCAATCCCAGCAGAGTGAGGGATGCTTGGATATGCAGGATACATCTTAAACACGGGAGGATCCTGTGTTTTTATTTTCTTTCAGATTTAGACCTTTTAGTTTTGTTCCACTTGAGCCCGGTTAACCTTGGCCGTGTAGTCAAATCATACACTCAATAAGTGAATAAGTACGACATGATGTAACCTATCATACTTGTATTTGCTTTCACAGCAACACATTTAACACTTAAGCTTTTCAAATTTGTTCTTAGTATTTTGTTCCATCTCTCCCAGACACACACAGACACACCCGCACACACATTCAGAGAGAATCTCACCACCAAAAGTGCAGGGCTGCTGTCAGAGCGCGGGATGTGGCCTGTGATTTCAGAACCGGAGTCTAGGGATGGCTACATGTTGCTGAGTGAGAAAGCAGAGGGAGGGAGGGAGGAAAGTAGGGAGAAGGGTGAGAGGGAACACAGGAAGAAAGAAATGAAATGAAAGGATAAAACATGTTTTCCCCTGGAGAACGACTGGTTGAGATTGCAGAGTAATCCCCGAGCCCAGCTGGATGTGTGTGCACTTGCAGGCAGGGATTTGTGTACGTTCATATATGTGTTGGTCTGATGTGTATATGTGTATGAAGTAAGTGGGACCACAGCTTTCTGGTTATTATTGAAGAGAAGGCTAAATTAAAACACATGGACTAAAGAATCCTTTTAAGTTCTCTGTTTGAACCCCTGGGAGCCGGTTTAGTAGGAGTGCATCTCACACACACACACACACACACACACACACACACACACACACACACACACACACACACACACACACACACACACACACACACACACACACACACACACACACACACACAACACACACACCCTGCTGGGGATAAACACACGCCACGTTGGATCTGCATGCAAGTTACTGTAATGTGTTCATGCCTTTTGTAGTTTGATGGTATTTGTCCCTGAGCAAGTCCCTTAACAACAATTAAAAACAAATCAGCCATCTTGGTTGCCAGATGTAGTAAGCTAGCTATGATGTAATATGACAAAAATACATATAATACAAGAAGTTTGGGAACTATCTATAATATAAATTGTTCCCAGTCATTAATACAACACATTGCTTGGCCAATACTCATTTGAACACAGATTGTAGACAACTTAGTTTAATTTCCCAATAAAGTGGTGCAGAAATTAGTCTTTGAACCTGGAATGAGTTAGCATTTTAGCACTTCGGGTTCCTTTGTCTAGAAATCAATGTTTTGTACCTGTTTTTGGTTAGAATCCTGAAATAAGGTATGTCATTGACGCATATTTATAGGATTTTCACATTTTGTTCGACAGTATAAAATGTGTCGCTAAATACTCCCATTGTGGATGTCCAAAGTTTCTTTTTGACTTAAAAAAACTGGTGCTAACAGATGTCTTAATGAATTTACTAAACGTCATGACAGCAAAACATGTGATAACAAATATCAAAAGACAGAAAAACACGTCTTAGATCTTATTTTCAGACAGACAAAACAGTGAATATGTTAGATGAACTTCAATAGGATGAGGTTTTTACATGTGAACAAAGTTCTCTTACTTGACACAAATACATTGTCATGCAATACAACATGAACTTTTAACCTTTCAGTACTCAGTGCCAAAGTTTCACTTCGACGTGTGGTCCACTGTCAGCAATCTCTGATGTGCATCTGTGGGCCCCAGGCGCTGGCTTGAGAACCACCATATTAGTAAGCGATGAATTCTCTGCAGAAAAAAAAAACACTGGTATCTGTAATGCTAACTATACTGTTGTAGAAAATGGGTCCCAAGTTAGCAGCTAGCTGTGGCTATAACATGGAATGAGTCCCAGGTGCGAGAGTGAAGCACCAAGTAATTCAGTGCCACTCTAGCAGAAGGCCTATAAAAGAGGCACATTAATTTGAGTGGAAATTGGACACACACACACACACACACACACACACACACACAACACACACACACACACACACACACACACACACACACACACACACACACACACACACACACACACACACACACACACTGTGGCGCAGATCAATGACACATAAATATGTGTACACCCCACCTCCAAGACGCACATACCCACAGACCCCTCACATCTGGTTAATGTAATGCCACAAGAGCCTGGCTGCCCAGCTGTGTGTGTGTGTGTGTGTGTGTGTGTGTGTGTGTGTGTGTGTGTGTGTGTGTGTGTGTGTGTGTGTGTGTGTGTGTGTGTGTGTGTGTGTGTGTGTGTGTGTGTGTGTGTGTGTGTGTGTGTGTGTGTGTGTGTGGTGTGTGTGTGTGTGTGTGGTGTGTGTGTGTGTGTGTGTGTGTGTGTGTGGATTACAATAGCATTGTTATTCTGTTCCACTATAGCTTTAAGCCGGTGTGACAGCTCTGTTTTTAAATTGTGGATAAGATACTCATTGTATGCGTGGGTGTATGTGTGTAAACTAATTTAACTGACACAGCAGTTTCGATGAACCATGTCATTATATGTACATGTACAGTACATACTACTGTATGTAGTAACACACTCTATTGTCAATAGTAATTGTAATGGTAGGCTACTGTGTAGAGTATGTTAAACTCCAGCCCTCCATTGTACAAGAGCGTTATCGTGTTTGATTTATTCAACATGTTTTAGAGACCCTGTCAACTTACTTTCTCAGTGTATATAGTGTAATAGCTATATTTGTGATGTGTGTTTCCGACTTTTACTACATGTTGGTCTTCATCCTGTGTGTGCAAAAATACTGAGCAAGAGTGAGTCGGGGTAGCGTCGATGGGTCTCAGTAGGAGTCAGAATGTGGAGCAGAGGCTCCCTGAGGAGAGGAGGAACGGGGGAAAAAAAGCCCTCCAAGGCTTGAAATGGAGAACATTCTCTGCTCTGCCACATGAACACACATACATACACATCCCATGAGGGGATCCCAAGCCATCTTACCAACCACCACATTCCAAGGTTGGGTCAATTACGAAGTGTGTAGACCTTTAAACACTCACACACTGTTTTAAAACTCCTATAGTGGTGGAACGAAGACATATTTTTTAGGCCGTTCCAAAAGTTAGCATTGCAAGGACTCCCTCGACAAAAGTAATTGGAATTCCATTGGATTGCAGAAAAGATCTGTGGCTAACACACCTTTATGATGCTGACATGTTTTGTTCAACAGGCTAATCTTCACATATTTAAACAGTTGTTTTGGTTTTTGAAGCGTAAATGCAATCGCCCGAAGTAAAAAGCTAAGACAATGCTAAAAAACAAACTACATCACGGTCGCATAACTTCACTCCACCTTCTCTAATGTTCGCTGTGTTGGCACATGCGGAAACTGCTGTTTTTACAGAGAAGCTTTGGACATTTATGCACGGGGTTTGATGTATTTTGTGTCTTCGAGCAAAATGTGAAAATCTTATGTTAACCAAATACCCTATTTTAGGAATCTTACCAAAACCTTGTCCAAAAAAACATTGACTTTAAGACGATGGAACCAGAAGTGTTAAAACTGCTAACTCATTCCCTGGTTTGAGGACTCATCCCTTCTCCGGATGCCCTGTTTTCTTGCAGCCATTGTCTATTTACTTTAGATATATTTAAAAACAGTGATCTATACTCAGGCAAGGTGTGAGTGAGATGGAGACCAAAAGGCGAAAGATTGTTCAAAAAAGGTTGAGGTGGAAGGGGAAGTGATGAGAAGGTAGGCAGCGAGTAAACGAGGGAGCTGTCAGTCAAGGCAGGGGTGCGGAAACTGCCGCTGTCATTGACAAATAGCGAGTCATTAACCCAGCTAGTCGATTCTTAGTGTGTGTGTGTGTGTGTGTGTGTGTGTGTGTGTGTGTGTGTGTGTGTGTGTGTGTGTGTGTGTGTGTGTGTGTGTGTGTGTGTGTGTGTGTGTGTGTGTGTGTGTGTGTGTGTGTGTGTGTGTGTGTGTGTGTGTGTGTGTGTGTGTGTGTGTGTGTGTGTGTGTGTGTGTGTGTGTGTGTGTGTGTGTGTGTGTGTGTGTGTGTGTGTGTGTGTGTGTGTGTGTGTGTGTGTTACTGTGCATACTCTCCGAAGGTATTTGTGAGGTCTCAGTTAATTGAGCACATACAGCTGCACTCTCGTCTATTCTCTTTCCTCTCTCAGTGGGGGGGCAGACTTCCAGGGAGCCCAGGCTTGCTGGGAGGCAGGGGGAAGAGTGAGGGAGGAAAATAGGATTGGAAAAAGAGTAACTAGGGACATGATGAAGACAGGTAAAGAGGAGGAGGAGGAGGAGGAGGGCTGGAATATGGAGGTAGAAAGGGAAGAGGAGAAACACATGGAGGAGAGCGCGTCTGTTAGTGCAGGGGCCCTTGGGTGACTGGTTTGCCTCCCGCGGGACATCTCCCCACTGCTAAGCTCTTACCGTCTGTCGCAACCCGCTGTCACATATACACACACACATGCAGAGGGACACCCTCTCGAGCACAGAGACACACACACACACACACACACACACACACACACACACACACACACACACACACACACACACACACACACACACACACACACACACACACACACACACACACACACACACACACACACACACACACACACACACACACACACACACACACACACACACCTCGCCACGTCTGTCGTCAGGATAGCAGCTGAGTCCTGTGAGGCCAAGACTCTTATTAAAACCACAGATCACTTTCTACAAGAGAGGGAGGTTAGAGGGGTGTAATCTGAAACAAAATTACAGACGGCCCCCTGCTCCCTTGCTGTGTGTGTCAGTAGCAGTTGAGAAAATAAATATCGTAGTAGTTTCCTTCATGGTCACTCCTTATTATTTCTCTCATCGGCTTTCATCCTCTTAACTCCTGTCTGTTTTCCCTCTCCCTCCCTCTTGCACTTTTCATCACCATGTGCACCCCCCCCCCCCCCCCCCCCACACACACCCAAACCCCCCCCGCCTTCCCTCTGTGTCTCTGTACCCGGGGGTGGCCCGAAGATTCCTGTGCTAAGCCCTTGGCATACATACAAGTGCACAGCGCGCACACAGACACAGCTGGCTGCCGCTCAGGTTTTCCAGGGAGAGAGCAGGAGCCCGGCACCAGAGGAGAGGGGGGAGGGTTGGGTGGGAGAGAAGTAGAAGAAGAAGAGGGGGGATACAACATGCAGAGAGGGGAGGGGTGGCACGGAGGGGGTGAGACGGAGAAGGGTTGTTGTGAAGTCATTTTTCATCACAGGGTTCATTTTTCACCGCAGAGTTCTCCCACTCTCTACACCGCTCTATTTCTCTTTATCTGTCCTCTCCTCTTCCCGTTCCCCTCCCTTGATCCCGCGTTGTCTCTCTTTATCTTCCTTTTTTCCCCCCGTCGTCCTCTCTCTCCCCCCTCTCACCTCTTTCTCTCTCCATCTTGCCTAAACTCTCTCTCTCCCTCTCTTTCAGCCTACTTTCTCCTTTATGAAATATGGATGGGGGCAATTTTGGGCGCACTGAGAGCTTTGCAGTCGGAGGGAGGGATGGAACTTGGGAACTGAAAGGAGGGGGGAAGGCAGAAAGGAAGAGAGAGCGAGGGGAGAAGAGGGAGGGAGCTCGTGTCTCAGCAGACGTGCCTTGTGCATGCACCTAAACACCTCACTGAGCAATCTGTCAACATGTCAGCAACACATGTTTGGTAAAAAAAAAGAAGCAGAAAAAGCGTTTGGAAGGAGAGGGTGAAAAAACCCTCTCTCCTCCTCCAATGGGAGTAATGGCTCCCACCAGGGCTCTGGAAATGCTTTGAATTCAGCAGATTTCTATTGCGGGGACCTCCCCCGGGGGCGTCTTTTTACAATGCCTGCATCTCAGAAATTTGAGCCCGAGGACCCCTGGGGGCGTCCTTTCATAATGCCTGAAAATGTAGGGTTATATTGTGTGCTCTTCCCCATGGGCTTTTATTAATACCTGTATTCACGGCCACTGGAAATGACACAGGCGGCGCTGCAGGGGCCCGCGCTCGCTCCAGGAAGGGAGAAAGACTCTGCAGGGACGTTTTCTCTCTTCTCCTCTCTCTTCCCTTCTTTTTCCTGCCTCCTCCCTTTCCCCCTACTTTGACTCTCTTCCCTTTTTTCGTACTTAATGCAAGAGTGAAAGAGAAGAATGTGCCAAAGGACACAAGAAGTGTGTTGTGTGTGTGTTGGCACCCACTAACCCTCTTGTATTCAGCCCTACTTTGCTCCGAGGAAAAGAAACACTCAATTAAAAATGTAACTTCCCTCTTCCCCTTTTCTTTCCCTCTCATCTCTCCCTCTCTCTCTGTTCTTGTATGCCTGCCTGCAGATCTTCCAAATAGTACATATTTGTGTGTGTGCATGTAGAAAAAAATCTATAGTCCGGTACAGTGTGTGATTTTTCTCGCTGCATAAGACAGAGACGAGTGCTTCTGTCTGCAAACATTCATTAGAATTCTGCAGCCAAAGGGTTTACAGCTTCTTTCTGCGTGTCAATGTGTTTGTGTGTGTGTTTTTATAGATCAAATATTTACACAGTCAGATTATAGAAATATACATTTACATATCTTTGAATAAATAAATAAAATGGTTTGATCTCCTGAGTCCGACTGTTTAGATTTCAGATTTAGACGTTGCACTCTGACTGTTTCCGTTATGACTGGACATTACATTTTCCTGATTAAACTTTAGATGCACTCGTGTTACGAAACAAGTGACGCTTGTGTGGGTGTAAAGAGTTTTTACAAAACTTTATCAGCCAAATACAGCTAAAAACACTGTTTGGTTTTACTTTTAAATCATTTTTTGTAGATGTATCATGTCTTAATTAATCCTAACCCTTGAAAGTTCTCAAACCAATCAGTGCCCAACCTTATCTGGCCAAAGTTATGTTTCCTGATGCACGTAATAACACAGCTGACATGTCAAATTTAGAAAACGTTTACAGTTGTTAATATTTGTTTATCCTGGCTAATTGCAGTATCAACGTCAGAATAACTGTGATACCCTCCTTGAAGTCTGACAGGCTTTTCGTTGGCGTTCTTTCAGACCCAGCACTCTTCAGCCACCTTTTTATAAAATGCGAGACATTTCTCACTCTGATCAACTTGTCAAATGCTCTGCCTCGTGGAGTTCACAGGCTTTTCTCTCCTCCGGGGGTTTATTTGAGCATCTTGTTAGCAACATGGTCAGAGGCAACCAACTGGTTATCTGTTGGATAAACAAACACACAAGTTGAGGGACTGTGATTAATGACGTCCCTCCAGAACAGATTTTCAGCATCAAGCTGCTCGACGTGTTGACACAAGATATAAAAAAACATGGAATTAGGAGGTTATCTCAAATTATTAACCTCATTTCATGATACATAACATTGCTGAGGAGTGTAACATAGATCAATACAGTGACTCCAGAAGGGTTTACAATATCCTTCTATCCAGAAGCAATATCCTCAGTCTGAAACATGCTCTTCAAAACTCCTCACCAGAGCACATACCTCTACCTTATGGAATTGATTGTCTTCAATGGTGTCATTCCATCAAGCCCCCAGTAAGTGAGTCGGAAGATCATCAAATGTTTCTAGTGGCCAAACGGTGGTAATACACTTCCATGTCAGTCTGTGACTTGCCAGGATGGAGACTTGAGCCCTTATTTAAGTAATTAGGGACTAAAAGTTTTATGCAATCAAGTATGAAGAAAATGCAAGCGCTCATACTCTTTGGCCCACATGGACGTGGAAGATCCAGGGAAGATCCAAAAAAGGTCCAGGGAAGATTCAGGAGAGATCCAGGAAGGTTCCGGGAAGATCCAAGGAAGATGCAATGGAGATCCAGCGAAGATCTCACTATTTTTGTTCTCAACGGTCAGGCTATTTTAGCTTCACCTGTAACTGAGCAACTTTGATTGAAATGAACCAGGATGGCCTCAAGCGCTGTATCCAGCGCACTTTATATATCCATGCATTACCACCATTTGCATTAAAACCTCTTAACCCCACGGACCCGGTTCCGGGGCCGAAATCGCGTCATTTGCAGGAAAAAACGTCTAAGGAACCTTAATATTTAATAAACTATGAATATTTTATATCCATATAACGGGAAAAAACTAATTTAACGGATCTTTTTTATTTTGTGTCTTCAAAAAAAAAACACAATGCTAACAGTGAACCTCTGAATTAGCCCAGAGCGAAAAATTCTAACCTATTACTGCACCGAAAATCACTCCTACCTTATTACTTATCCTAGCTGCACATCCAACACATCGTTTATGATCGTAAAGACACAGAATCTAACGGTGCCCACCTCAACACTGAAAGACACAAACTCGCGACGTTATCAACAAAAGCGTACATCAAAACATGTGACGCTAGGTAGCCTTAGGGTTGCCAACTTCCAGAAATGGAGAAACGGGACAGATTTTCGGGTTTCTGGCGGATTAGGGATTTCATAAATCGTTTGTTCATTTTGATGGCAGAAAAGACAGGCAAATCTCCCTTCACTCTATTGAGGAGTCTATAAAGCAGACTTATTCTCATACCGCTCTAAGTGGCCTTGTGGCGTAGTGAGATAAGCGTTGCACTTCGGTACGGGGGATCCGTGTTTTGAAACTCTTCTCAGACTCTGCATTTTTTAATTTGATCATAGTATAGTTAGTACTATAGTTATTGTTATTGGAATTATTAAATATAAAACAATTGTGTTGAATTAAGAGAGGGATAATGGGTTATATTTAGTGGTGGGCATAGATTAATTTTTTTAATCTAGATTAATCTCAATGTATTCTTGGAATTAATCTAGATTAATCTAGATTAATTCCAAACATAACGTGGTGGTAATTAAAAGGCTACGAAATTAAATTATGTAATTTAAAATGACATAACGTAGTGTTAACTGTGTTCGTTATTCTCCCGTCCAGGAGAGAAGCTTTAAAATGAGACTAAATGGAGTCTCTGTGAAAGTTCAATTGGGTACTTTAATTTAAAAAGGCGCGGGTTGGTCACAAGCATGATATTGTTCAGTCAGACAAACAGCTGTGATCTGGCTCCTCGATAGGGAAGAGAAGAGCATGGATCTCTCCTCCGGTGCTGTTATATATATCCTCTGCTGGCTCCTCCCCGCCAGCCGGCTCACCTCGTCTCCAATGTCCGTTATTGCATTTAAACAGAGGATAGGTTCTTTTCACATTCACTATATGCTTAACACGCCGTTTCTCCTCATATTCTCTTTCATCACTTTTCATTTAACACATTCTAAACGCTGTAATCAATACTCTAAACAATACTTCTCGGCTCGTTTGGTTTCCGGTCATTCCGGATGTTGTCACATGCTACTCTCGTCTGTAAACAATAATGTATTCAAATAAACTGTACCTTCATTTAATATTCAGCATGGTAGTATCTCGACATCTATAGTTGTAGTGTTAAGTCAGTAGGCTTCGGTTTGCACCACTCTCTCATTTCGCTACTAAATTCACCTCTTCAGGAAATCGTATATTAGCCACATGCTAAATGCTAACCGTAGATGAAGGATTTTCAGAATAAAAGCTTAACTGCTTGTGCACAAGAATTTCTGGTTTTTCAGTATAAAAGAGCATTAAAACTGACGGCATGTTTAAACTACATTTCCCCATTAAAACATTGATTTTAATTTCTAACAGTAGCATACCTAAAGCGAAGGAGTGAAGTTCCCAGCTAGCATCGATGAGGTGTACTGTAACACCGATGTAGTTGTCGTTGTTAACGGACGTCCAATGGTCCCCAGTCAGTGCTACAGACCTCGCCTCTACCATCTTCTCAACTTTCGTAGCTTTCTCTTCTGCGTGCTGGTCATGTATTCTCCTCATGATAGTTCGCCTCGCAGGTAGTTTGTAAGATGGGTCACCTGTGGCCGCCTGGAGAACAAGCTCGAGCCCGTCATCTTCAACCACGCTAATGGGCCTGCAGCTGGTGGCAATCCACTGAGCGAGGAGACTAGTTAGCTTGGCTGATAGAGCTGTGCTGACGGGCTTGCCTCGGTTGCACTCAAACATAGTTGTTTGACGACGAGTCTTCCCCCGCGCTACATCAGTGCTCGGCCCAGCATCTTCCGCATTAGCTAAGGGATGCTTTGCGTTTAGGTGGTACTTGAGACTGGATGAACTCCTACAGTAAACTAATTCCGCATTGCACAAGGTGCAAACAACCTTATTTTTGTCGAGGTTTCCATCGGGAAGCTTCTTAAAAATAAATTTCCCCTGAAGCAAACGCGGCGGCTTCATACCTGCTGTATCCATGTTAGCATGTCACGTTTAATGTGGCTGATTTGACCGGGGTCAGATCCATAGACCGTAGAAGAAACACAGGTCAAAGACTCGATCTCGCCCCCTACAGTGCAATTCGGCTAGGTATACATCCGCGCTCAATTATCAAGGTGAAAGTCATCATAGCTTGCGTAGTATAGACCCAGCTCCCAACCCAACTTTGAGAATAGATTAACGGCGATATTTTTTTTTATCGCCGACAAGAGTCTCACGTTAACGCAGCACGTTAACGCCGATAACGGCCCACCACTAGTTATATTATAATATATGTCAGGGTGAACAGGCTGACATGCCACACAAACAATGATGCCGCGCCCGCGGCCCACCGGAGAAAATCTCACACACACACACACACACACACGTGCGAGCATTGTGCCTGCCCTGTCAACTGAGCGGTCCTAGCGCGCTTCGGATACAGCACACAAACACACAGGCACGAAGCCAGACACACTGCATTGCGCGCAAACAGAAAAATATATATATTTTTTCCCTTTACACGGGAGTCCGGGACGCGCCCCTTTTGGCTCAAATACGGGGCGTCTCGGCTAATACGGGACAGTTGGCAACCAAAGGTAGCCTACAACACTAACATGGCTTACCTTGGTTTTGTCTGGTCTAAACTGGTCTTCAATGGCATTAAAACGATAACAACGATGATGTAGTTAATCCATAGGTTAATATCCAATGTGGCTGTGTCCCCTTTGAAATGTTCTGATCTATAAGCAATAAAACTGCAATTCCGTTTTCAAATAGTAGAGCAGGCCATTCTTTTGCTCTGTAGCAAGATTGAATGCGCAAAGACGCCATCTTTTTTTTAACATGAGTGTGTTCGGGATAATTTCCCTTCGATTCTATTGGCTCTAACGGTGAGAAAGAGATGTCACATGTCAAAATCGAAGAAGGGGGGCCAGAGATAAGGAAAATCCACCCAAATGGCCCCAGAAGAGTTTTTTTTTGCTAAATCTGTCTAAAAAGGTTAAATATCACTTGTTTTGCATCAATCTTAATACACGGTACTTATTATATGTTTTACTTTGGATTCCTAAAGCTTTTAGTCTACTAACCCGGGGGTTCCCAAAGTGGGGGTCGCGAGATGATTACAAAATTTTTTTTTTTTTTTTTTGATTAATTTAAAAAAAAGAATTATTATTAATAATAACGTTTGCATAGACTTTTTCAGGGGCGGACTAGCCATCTGTATATTTCCCCGCAATGAGGCTCCCCCTTTGACAATCCACTAGCGCAGTGTTTCTCAAACTTTTTCATACCAAGGACCACTTAACCAATAAAAAACACTCATGGACCACCAAACTCCACAAATATCCAAAAACAATAGGCCTGCTTACCCATTCCAACAGTATATAACAAATTACAGCCTAATAATGACAGTAGTGATAGTAATAGTAATAGTAGTAGTGATAGTAGTGAGACAATAATGACACTCCCGCGAGAGTGCGGAAAACTGAAATGACCCCCCCCCACGGGGTCGCCAGTCTCTGGCACGGTTATTTTGAGGGTCGCGGGCTGAAAAGTTTGGGAACCCCTGTACTAACCCATCATCCAAGGTTAGTTTTCACTATAAGTACAAAATATATTTTGGACGTACACTATAATTTACAGTGTTTTACTATGTTCAATGTGAATTTTCTTTAAAATAAAAAACATCTATATTGATTCTGACTTTTCTACATCCAACTCACAGGTTTATCATTACTTTGAGAATAAATATTATTAATTTAACCCTTTTAGAAGGGAAGATATGGTCATTTGTTCCGGGAATGTCATTTTCGAGCCTGAAACCTGAAAAACAGGCTTGGGGATTAAGAGGGTAAAGTGTTTCATGGTCCAAAAAGCCTACTATTTCCACCACACGTGTCAATGTGTGAAGGGGTTTTGTCCAGTAAACAAACACAGGTACATATCATTGATTTATTTTCATTGCACACCAAAACTTTCTGGACCACAACCCTGTGTGTGTGTGTGTGTGTGTGTGTGTGTGTGTGTGTGTGTGTGTGTGTGTGTGTGTGTGTGTGTGTGTGTGTGTGTGTGTGTGTGTGTGTGTGTGTGTGTGTGTGTGTGTGTGTGTGTGTGTGTGTGTGTGTGTGTGTGTGTGTGTGTGTGTGTGTGTGTGTGTGTGTGTGTGTGTGTGTGTGTGTGTGTGTGTGTGTGTGTGTGTGTGTGTGTGTGTGTGTGTGTGTGTGTGTGTGTGTGTGTGTGTGCGCTCCTGTTCTATATTTGTGTGTGTGGGTTTATGTCTCCATCAGTGCATGTGTGGACGGGTCAGGATGGAGTTGTCATGGGGCCATGTGGGGGCCTCCTCCTTTATAATGAGGAACAGGCCATTCCCTTAGATTCCTGCACCCCTGCCAACAAGCAGGACCCCCAGAACCCTTTCCTTTTCTTTTTTCTCCCCCCTCCTGCTGACACCTGGGACTTTTTTTTCTCCCTCCCTGTCTCTACCTCTCTGCTTCTTCTTTCTCTCTTCTCAAGTGGAACGTGCGACCTCCCTCCATTTGATACACCTCCCCTCTTTCCCCTTTCTGCAGATCTTCTCCCATTCTTTGTCCACTTCCTTCTTTCCTCCCTCATTCTCATCCCCCCTCTTGCCATAAGCCCTGCTTCCTCTCCTCTTCTTCATATTAAATCTTTCTCAGAGCATACAGACCATAATGTCGTCCCTATTTCCCTCCCTTCCTCCCTTCCTCCCTGCTGAGTTCTCAAACTCAAAACTGACCACATCCCTTCCTTTCACCCTCTGTCTCCCTTCCCCCACACCCTCCCTCCATTCTCTCCCCATCTTCTCTGTTCCCTGTGGAGCTGGCCCCAAAGCTCTGATCCCTTCCTCCATGCCCCCAAACTCCCCCACTGGGCCCTCCCAAGACACACACACACACACACACACACACACACACACACACACACACACACACACACACACACACACACACACACACACACACACACACACACACACACACACACACACACACCCTGTGGCGACCGGCGGCCCCAAAGCAGCCCCTGTTTGTCTCCCTCCCTCTGCTTTTCCACTCTTTCTTCCTACCATTCCCCCCTTCCGTCTCCCACACCCTGTTTGATTCTTTACATTTGTTTTATACTTCACTTTTTCTTCAAGTCTGTACTTTAAAAAGGAACAATTTACTGCAATGTACATTTTTGCACTGTACACACTGGGAGTGAATAATTCCCTATATCCATCATCATAACTTCCTGTATGATACTTATTAGATTGACTGTACCACATACATTGAAAAAGGTATTTTCTGATAATGCAATATGTTTACTTTTTTGCTGCATCCACCCTGCATACTTTTTTTGTAATCAAGCTACAGTTTATTCTTACACAATTGTCACCAAACTATTTGCCATTATTTAGGGAGAAACACCTTATTTTTTAAAGACAATTTCTTTGAAATTGAGCCACAGCAAAGAAACAACTTTTTGTCACTCCTGTGTAAAGATAATACATATTACATTGTCTTTTCGCTCAGTCGATGTCATTGTACTGCAAAGCATGTTACCTACTGTAAGCATGTTGAATTTACCAACAAAACATACAACATTCTAAGTTTAATACTAAGATACACCCAGGTGCACAGGCCTATCAATGCACACACACACACACACACACACACACACACACACACACACACACACACACACACACACACACACACACACACACACACACACACACACACACACACACACACACACACACACACACACACACACACACACACACACACACACACACACACACACACACACACACACACACACACACACACACACACACACACACACACAGTTTCAGTCACAGACAGCAGTGGCAAAGGGCAGTGTACCACAGGGAGAGGGCCTATAATAGTTTAACCCAGCGCTCAGGTGTGACTCGTCTTTGTCCAGCCAAATGTCAGAGAAAAGCACAACTCCAGGGAGAGGGGGAGGGACGAGGGGAGGGAAGGACGAAGCAGAGTGGAGAAGTGGATCAAGGGAGAGTGAGTCAGAGGGAGGGGTGAGAAGCACACAGAGGACCAATATACAGTATAGAAGTTAAGGCAAGGGATAGAGGGTTTATGTTGACCAACGCAGGGCAACGTAAGTTAACATGTCGGCATTTCAAAACCTAACTCCAGTAACTCCAGTAACTCCAGTATATGTTTCCTCAATAAATACGCTTTCTTGCCTTGCCATATCTAATAACTGACTTTTAACTGACTTACTGAGTGTTTGTTTTTTTCTGTCTCGGCCCCTGGTTACGTGGTGGGCTGGGGGCCCTGCTCTGCTCTCTCCCCGCCTCAAGAGATCCCCAGGGGGGACAGCAAGACCAACTCTGCCAGCCTCTCTCCCACGCACGCACGCACGCACGCACGCACGCACGCACGCACGCACGCACGCACGCACGCACGCACGCACGCACACACACACACACACACACACACTGACGTCAGCTGCTCTGGGCCTTCTCCCCTGGGTGCTACTAGAACCCTTTGTTTCCCCCCGTCCCTTCCCCCCCTCCTCTCCTCTCCATCTCTCCTTCCACCCCTCCTCACTCCTCTCCCTGTCCTTTGTCCCTAGGAATAGCTGTCCTGCTTACTGCCTGATTGGAATTCACTGCACTATGGGAAGTCACAGGGGAGGGCTATTGTCGAGTGTTTGTGTGTGTTTTTTTTGTTGGTAAATGATCATGTGCTTGCATATTTCTCGAGTTAGTTTGGCATGTGTGTATCAATAAGACATGTGGGGGCACTGCTGTGAGACGAGAAGCAGTTTAGTAGTAAGCAGCGATATAGAAATGAGTATGTGTGTTGTAGAGACGATATTTTTAGATTCTCAAATGTATTTTATGTCATGATGAAGTATTTATTGTTTTGTCTATTTACATTGATATATGATATGATGACTAATGCCAAACCAGGATATATGATGATACCAATAGTTGCTTGGATTGAGGAATATGGCCAACACGGTATGTTCATACCAGAAAGCTCGTTTTTTTATGTATATTTATTTTCAGTATACATGGTTGCAGGCATGTGTGTGAACATCTATACAGTATTTGTTAGCGAACATTTTGTATGTATTTTCCAAAGTGTGTTATCTGAGGGAATGCATGTGTGCGTGTGTGTTCATGCGTGCTGCTGCTGCTCCCAGCATGAATGTGAGAATTGGGGTTAAGGAACAAGAGAATTCCTCCCTTGTATTCCCTCCTTTCCTCTCCTCCGGTCTGTCTCTCCCTCCGTCTTTGTCTCTCCCTCTCTCTCTCTCTCTCACCCGTGCAAGTGGGATGCCTTGAAATATTAACCAATCTGCTCTTCATTTTTCAAATACGATAGAAAACACACTGCTAAATAAGTCAGAAGCGAGGCCTGCTGGGGAGCAAGCACTCAAATAAACAACGAAAACAACACAAACAACAACAATGAAGAGAAGGAAAGATGGAGAGGGAAAGAAGAGGGGGAGGGAAACTTGTGCGCTTGTGATTGCCAGCCTGGGTCGCTGCAATAAAGTGGTGGGGTCCTAAAAATCCACCTTCAGCTTAGCAGTGGTGATGTGAAGTCATATGACCAAATTGTCACTTTATAGCCTTATAACGTTAGCTTTGTACCTCTGCCAATTGCATTTATGCTTTTAAAATCATAAAACGTAAGTTTGCCACAAAACTTGTTTTCTGCAATTCTACAAAATCCAATGGAAAAATCCCATGGCTCTTTGTCGATTTTTGCGACACAAAAATTCTGGGTCGGCCTACAAATATACGTCCTGAATGCACTACTGCTACTACTACTACTACTCCTAATAACTCATCAAGTCATCGTATGTCATCTCTTACTGTTTTCCATGGAGCCAATTTAAAAAAATTTCAATGTTCTGACCTTTTTCTCTAATTTCAATTCCAATTAGAGCAGCTAGATTGGAATGAATACTGAACAGTGTGTGTGGGGGCTTGGGGCAGACTGAGGGCTTGCTTTACCTCCGTGCTGCTGGCTAGTGGCCGGAGGGAGCGCCCCGCTTGGGTAATGAACTCCCCCAGGAAGAGGCACTGCTACGTGGGGCTGCAACCCTCCTGTGTTCCCCTCACTGTTCCTGGGATACAGTTGGTGCTATGGTTTCTTTTGCTGGGGGAATGGGTTGAGAGCATTTGGGGGTTTTGGGTGGTAGGTCGAGTGGATATTTCCCCCCCTTGTTGGTTGCCAAACCATGCGGCCTGCGAGTGAGCAGATAAAATTGTCAGTGTGTGTGTGTGTGTGAGTGAGTGAGTGAAGAACTGGTGGTGCCTGTGTACTGAGATTTGTATTCGCCTACGTTCTGAGTATTTAGTGTGCTTGTTGGGGAGTTTGTCCTCAGAGAATAGTTAGTGTTGTGGCGGGGTGCAGTGACAGCTGCAGAGGGGGGCTGGGTGGCTGACTGCTTGCTGGCTGATAAGGGGGGCTCCACATCAGAGACACGACGAGAAGACTAATAACTCTGCAGTGCAACACACACATATACACACATAGAGAATCTCATAGAAGAGATACGGTGTGGGAACAAGTTCAGGAAAGCTAGATAGGGCGGTGGGACTGTTAATCTGTGAGGAATAATAATATGTGGGGGCCAATGGAATGTGTAATATATGTGACATTTTTTTTAACCAACGTGTTCATCCAAAACAACTTACAATTGCTAAATTGTGACGCACCTCAATGTACCTCATAATTAAATCCATTCCAATGGAATGACGAGCTTTTCTCGTTCTTTATTGATGTAATAGCCCCCGCCAGTCCTTAATTATTCATATTTTTTGTAATACAATCCAAGTTAACGGTTCAAACATTAGTACATAATAAAACTCCAGAGGCTTCCCTTTTTAATTTAATTCCTCCGTTTAAATTAATTTTGGGGCATGCCTGTGCTTTTAGCGCGCTGCTCCGCAACAGGGGGGGGAGGGGAGGGTTGGTGGAGGGGAAGAGGGGGAGATGGAGGGATTGCTCTGGGAGATGGATGTGCTGCAGGTGGAAGCCATACAGGTGTGTATGCGAGGGGGGGGCAGGGAGTCATAGAGAGAATTACTGACAGATGGAAGGTGGTGAGGAAAATGAATTTAATGTTCACATCCAATAACAGAACAATAGTCTCACTGTCATGTACAATAAAGGTTATTGATTTAAAAGATGATTGACAGTATGCTTAGGTAGTTAGTTAGAACACTTAAGACTCTGGGTGTTTCTCAATGTCGAGTACGCTTGCTTGGTAGCACATGTCTTCCGAGCGTCTTGCTTCAGAAGCGAGGCAAGAATACTTCCTGGCATTCGTAAAACAAAGAGTGGAACAGGCGAGCAAGTTTGCAGGTGTGCATCACATGAGAGGCCCCGACACAGATTTGGGGAAATTGGTCCGTGCGCAAAGCATTGTTTGTGGGGATTTTAAGACCGTGGAGTCTACAGATGTGCAGCCTCGAAATGTCTCCAAACGAAGTACGCCGGGCTCGGTAGAATTCGAAGTATACTGGACATTGGAACAGTCCTTCGGCGGCACTCAATTACGTAGTATGCTTGAAATAATGGCTCTGGAGCAGCTTTACTCGAGATTGAGAAACACCCCGTGTCCACATAGTACCCTTTTTCATGACGATATCTTGACAACCTATCCCAGATTTTATTAGACAGACTCATCACGACCTTGCCTTTTATCTATCTATTTGGACTACTTTATAGTTGTGTGACATAAACCAGAAGTTTCTTGCTGTATAAATGAGCCGCTCAACCTGACAGCCGTAGAGCGAGGAGGATGGTCCACGTAAGGAGATACAAGTACAACACGAGCAGCTCAAACAGCAGTTCAGGGTTCATGGGCCGATCCGCTCAAACAAACAGGCTTTGCTATGATAGTTTCTATCTGAAACACGCAGTCAGAAAAAAGGTTATCCTCCAATTTGTACAGTGATGTCACCATCAGTGCTTTTTGGAACAGTTTTTTCAATTTGAAGCACTAGGACACAAAAAAAAGAGTGCTTTTTATCGAGGCAGCAGCATGTGACGGCATGCACTCTCTAATCATTGGAAACATTTTGAAAAATAAGCTAGTGCTTAGAAAAAGTGAGTTCAATTCATACCTCAAGGTCAATAAAAGCTTTGTTTCACCACACCAGGTCGGGTTGTACAAGTTGAAAAATAAAGAAAACAGTTTCGTCTAGTTAGAAGTTTTATTTGGCCCCCATATCGAACATATGAATATATATTTGACTCTGATTGGCTCTCAGTAGCCTCATCATACTTTGACTAGCAATCAACAATCGGAACAATGAAAGATGTATAAAGGAGGAAGAAGAGGGGAGACCAAACGGGGGGTGGTAGTGAGCAGGTGTAGGGAGAGAAAAAAAGAGATTGGAGAATGATGGAGGGATACATGGGACAAACAGAAGGGGAGGAAGAGAAAGAGATTAGCCGTGCTCATGCTAGGGGGTCCCCTCTAAAGGCATGAAAGCACAATGGACCGCCGTCAGTAAAAGAGGCATTTCCATTTCTCTGCTAGCACTGCTCTATTACACTGGTAGTGTCTGAAATGCAGAGACAGAGTTTGCCTGGCCTCATATGTTTTTACTTTTTGTGTGTGTATATGCGTGTCTACAGCTATGTGTGTGTTCATGCGTTTGAAGTCAGTGTGAGGCTCCATAGTTTGGGTCCCGGGGCAATCCGCTTTTCTGCTGCGGAGACCTACCAGTTAGTGGTCTCTATTGATCTGCACCCATCAAGCCCCTGTGTGTGTGTGTGTGTGTGTGTGTGTGTGTGTGTGTGTGTGTGTGTGTGTGTGTGTGTGTGTGTGTGTGTGTGTGTGTGTGTGTGTGTGTGTGTGTGTGTGTGTGTGTGTGTGTGTGTGTGTGTGTGTGTGTGTGTGTGTGTGTGTGTGTGTGTGTGTGTGTGTGTGTGTGTGTGTGTGTGTGTGTGTGTGTGTGTGTGTGTGTGTGTGTGATACAGTCTGTGTGGCTTTTTATGACTCCCTTCATCATGACTTTTAGCTTGAATACTTTTTATATATTTTCACTCTATGCAAGTTATGCATATTTGGGTGCATGTACTTTATGTTTTTCTGTTGTAAATATGTGTGTTTGTGTATATTGCTTTGTTTTTTCCCTGTTGGGCAGTCACAGTGGAAAGAAGAAAGTGTGTGTGTGTGTGGAAGAGACCAATTTCCCCTCAAAACACTCCATTCCTCAGCCATGCTTGCACTGACACACACACACACACACACACAAACACACACACACACACACACACACACACACACACACACACACACACACACACACACACACACACACACACACACACACACACACACACACACACACACACACACACATACATGAGTCACACATGGCTCAGCTTGGCGGATGTAGGTTGTAATTACGGGACCCCCTGGCCTCTCTCTGTGTCTTTCTCCTTCTCTGCCCTGCCGACCTCTCCCCCCTTTGATCTGTTTCATGTCACCAGCTCACGCACACACACTCCCACTCACTCACCTCACCCCCCACCTCCCACACAGACATCTCTTTTGCTCTTACCAAATCTACCTTTGTTTCTGTGTGCGCGTCTGCTCTTTGTTGCAGCCAGTGTGTGGTCTTCACTCAGGAGCCTCTTTTCTGGACCGTTTGTTTTGAAACCTCCCCTTCTGCACTGTCACATTAAACTTGATACTCGGGGATTATTCCCTTTCTAACGGACCTTGAGCTGACATATGTGTGTCTCTTTCTCCATTTGTTCAGGTTCAGGTTATTTATTTGTACCCGTAGGTAGATTTTGTTTGCAGAGGAAAAGACAAGGGATCCACCCTGACACACTCTAAAAACAAACACAAACAACAGACACATCTCTAATAAAAGTATACCCTGCTCAACCAAAACTCAAAATATTTCAAAACCATGGAAAACACTAGTATAAACATGGACATTCAAAATTCATAATTAAATAAATATATAGGCATCTGTGTGACACTCCTATGATGTGATAATTTGTACAATAGCTGCTGGGATAAAACTGTTTTTATACCGCTTCGTTCTACTCTTTGGGACAACTAACCTCCAGCCCGAAGGAAAAAGCTTGAATTCTGAGTGCAGAGCGTGGGAGTCATCATCTAATATGGAGCTGGATAACTGCCTGAGGTACATGGTCTCCAGGTTTAGCTGTGGCTCACCAATCAGCCAGCTGGACCACTTTACGATCTGACTCAGAGAGTTTCTGCTCTCTAAAGTCAGGTTACCAAACCGTGACATTAGTGAAGAAGACAGAATCGACTCGATAAAAGCACAATAAAACATAATCATCGTGCTTTTGTCAATGTTAAAATAGGACAGTTTCCTAAGACAGTACAAACGCTGGTGCCCCCTTTTGCACACAGCTTCACAGTTTGGATCAGAGCTCAATTTTGAGTCAATAATTGTCCCGAGATAATCATGTGTATGATTGCACAAATTCTACTTTCTCAGTGTGTGTTTTCACAAGAAAAAAGCTGGCGGCTACGTCTCTGTGAGAAGTGAAAAGCTGTTGGTAAAGTGTGTGAAAGTGACATAAGCATTTAGCTGACTGACAAACGCTCTTTGCTTTCATCTGTAAACACATTTTCTTGTGTGTGTCTGGGGAATATTAGACCCAGCAGCAGTTTTGTTCAAATGGTTACATTTAGGCTGGTTTATCACCACTATAATTAATAATCTCCTGCCTTTAATATGACTTTTGTGAGTTTTTACCCTATATTGTGCATATTTGGTTTCAGTGTTTAAGCATTTTTGTTGTACCTTGAGTGTACCTAACTTCTGAAATGTTTCACTTATCTTATCTTGTCTACCCCACACGTCTTTCTTTTTTTTCTTTACGTCCATGCTTTGCACTTTTTTTTTTTCCCCTTTAAAACACTGTCTATCTCTCATTGCATCTCCTTCTAGCCTCCTTTTCTTTCTCTCTTTGCCCTTGACCCTTAGGTGTTAACATTGTTTTCCCAAGTCGAGCAAAATGATTAATATGAATATTTATTTATACAACACACACTCAGGTTTTCAGTTGGCAATTGACTGACTCAATATACAAGTGATACAACACAAATATATTGTCATGAGCAGATGAACGCTTTCAAATGTAAATTGTCTTCGATATCACATAGAATTAAATATGACAGTTTTACTTTCAACCTTAGTTGAAGTTTCCTATTTGATATTTCCTCTGCCAGATGGCCAACACAGTGACTGCATTCATAATAATATTTAAATTATACGACAGGAGAGATTTCATTTTCTCTGAAATAAGTTGAAACATCTTTGCGTTTATCAGTATTGGAATCGACAACTGGCAGAACGTTGGAATATATCGGCACCACACACTTAGAGAGGAAAACACATCTGGCAAACCATCCATTTGGTCTTTATGCTGTCATCCAATTTTATATGAGAATGTGATGAAATGCCTTCAGATAAAATGCACTGACTGATCAGAGGGAGGGGTTCACAGAGAGACAGAACGGAGGATAGCTTTTCATCTTCTGTGGATCAAGTTACCTACATTTCTTACTTTTGTCACATTGATTCACTAGCATTTGAGAGCTAAATGTACATTTTTGCTAGACTCTTTGACAATACAATATTAATGTGGATAGTACTTAGAAACGCTTCTGGCTTCAAGGCTAAATCGACACATTCGCTAACGTGTTGTTTGTGAACTAAGCACGAGAAAGATCTCCTTCCAAGTTCATATGAAAAGATTGATGGAAATTCCTTCACCTCAATGTTATTGCCTCCTTATTCTCGGTTGCCACTTTTTAGTGCTTGCATGTTTATGCATATTACTTTCTGAAGATAGTGTGTGTGCGTGTCTATCCCAGTGTGCATTCTCTCTCCACCTCTCCTGCCGTCTGTGCCTCTAATCCCTGAGTGTGTCACTAATGGCAGGTCCAGGTGTTCTGCTCTGCTCTGCTCCTCCCCTAGGGACCCCTCTTCAGTGTGTGTGTGTGTGTGTGTGTGTGTGTGTGTGTGTGTGTGTGTGTGTCTGTGTGTGTGTGTGTGTGTGAGCATGTGCACGTATTCCTCTCATGGGGGGTTTAGAGCTGTGAGTAGGGGGCCGTGCAGGATCCCATCCTCCAGAAGGGAAGGGAGGGAAGGGAGGGAAGGGCAGCAGCGTGCAGGATACCCGCCTCTCGCAGCTTGCTCTCGGGCTTCCCCTGGGCCCCGGACCCCCTCTACCACTCTCCCCCGGGACGCGAGGAGCCACATTGCCTCTCTCTGTCTCCCTCCCCTCCATTTTATCTCTCTGTGCTCCCCTCTTAACCATCTTTTGGCCGTTTATGTACCTTTCGCTCTAGATGGAGAGGCTTTGCAAGTTGCTAAAAAAAACAAACAATTTGTGTGTGTTATTTGCACTACATACACAAAAATGGGTTTGTTTGTTTACCTGTGTAACTGTTTGTTTTGAACAGCGAGCTCCAGCTGCCTACATCTCTTATTTATAGGGTCCTACATACGTGTAGGTGAAAGTGTGAGGAGTGTGAGGGATTTATCTGTAGTTCAATCACATCAGTTTGTAGTGGATGATGAATGCACGCACATACCTATATTAGGTTCTCCCTAAGCACTAACTGTCCATCATTATACACGAGGCAGCACTTATAATGCTTAGAAATACAATTACAGTTCTGTGGGTACTTTTATTTCAGTAAATATCCAAGGGCCTGCTAATGTCCATGAGTGTGAAGATATAAGTGTGTATGTGTGACTCAGGTGAGTTTTTCTAGGTTAGTGAGCAGTGTGTCAGTCCACCAAACCTCATTCTTATAAATAGATGATGTAGCCGCCGGCGCGAACACAACGGCACTTTTGTGTGTTTCGTCTTCATGCGAGAATGTGTGCATATGGGGTGTACTGAATGTGTGCGTTGGCATGGTGTTGTTGTTTATCTAACACTCAGTCTGACAGCTGGTTCTCATTTTGGAGCGAACAAACAGCCAAACAAGATGGACATAGAGAGCGGGACAGAGGAGGGAGAGATGAGGAATGTCCTCCACAGGGCACACGTTTGGGCCCACTAACCTTCCTGGTTAGACCTGCTCTATGTTTTCGCTGGAGTTACAGAAGAGATGAAGTAAATAATCAAGACGCAGCAAGATAAAAAGGCTTGTTGAGAAGGAGTTTGAAAAGAGATAGAGGATGAGAAAAAAAGGGGAATGTGTTAAGAGGAAGCAGATGCCATCCCTCCTCTACCACATGGTGTTTGTTTGTGTGTGAGGGAGACAGACTGTGTGTTGTTGCATGTATGTGAATGTTCATGTCTTTGTGTTTGTAAAAGCACAATGTGGTGCAATTTATCAAATAGTTCTAGGTCTACATTAAACTTGACACTATAGGTTATGACAGCGATTTAGGTTTGAGTTTATTAATATTATTCTAAAGATGAATCCTCATTCTGACACTGGAACAGTAATAAACGTATACATTTTTTTTGTTCTATATCGGCAAACTTTCAGTTATCTTTACACTTAAAGGTGCGTAATTTATTTCAGAAAAACTTGTTATATTCCATGGAATGCTCTTAACATCCCAATAGCAATGAATATCTTAAATGCTTTGACAATAAATCCATAAAAAAATGTCATCTGTGGAAGCCGTAGCGCTGTAAAAAGCATGACCAATCATTTTAGCCGGCCCGGCTAAAATAACTGGATGGCCTACCTGCCTGTCAGCCTTCCATCTGTGCACCAACTTATCTCGTGCCCTCATTGGTCATGTGCACGTTCGTGTGTGTTGGAGGAGGGGCTCTGTAAGGAAGTGGCAGATTTTTTTCCGGCTGTGTATTTTCTAATTCTAGCGCACTTGAGCTGGTTTCCCCAAAATTACAAACCCCACCCTTAATTGAGTAATTGTGAAGTTTATAAAATGCCAGTATACGTGAAAATGCATTTCACAATTTCTGTGAGGTCAAGGTGACGTCGCCAATTTTTCTGTTATGTCCAGCCTAAACTTGAAGGTGCAGACATATTCAATTTTATATCATAAAATGTAGCTTGAACATGTAATTTTCTCCATAATTTGTGTCTATTTAGTCAACAAATGATGATTAAAGGGATATCCAGACAGTCACAGATTCATTTCATACTAGCTAAAGTGTAGCTCTACAAACAGCAACCTTTAAAGGTTATGACATGACATGTGAATACTGGCTTGGACATGTTTTTCTATCCTGAACAAATACGAGTTTTAGGAAACACATTCTTTAGGTTTCATTTTTTTTTTATTGTCAAGAAACAAGACCTAGGTATTCTAGTACAACTTTTAAAGGCGTCTTACACAAGTAAAAATATCTAGTAAGCTCATCTGTCTATTTTTCTACCTACGTGACATTGCTCAAAGACTCCTTTTGAACTTTATTCATTGTTTAAACCTCACTGACCTTGCCTTTGCATGTTGCGCTGTCCTACCATAAACAAGCTCTATGTGTGTGTTATGATTACGCCGTATATTATACTGTGCGCTCGGGACAAACTTGTCATCTGCCAGCTCACTGTCCGCCCACCCCCATCCTTAGCCCCCTGCCCCTAACCTTCTGCCCTCAAACACACTCACACTCACACTCAAACACACACTGCCCATATGGAGCAGTTGGCGCCCAAAAGCGTCCAAAGCAGCCGGACCCATTCCCAGGGCAGAAGGTGAGGGTCCCCACAGCCTGCATAGTGTGTGTGTGTGTGTGTGTGTGTGTGTGTGTGTGTGTGTGTGTGTCCATCCATCGTGTCCTCAAGGGCTCAAGCCCCGGACAGACTGCCGTATCGTCCTTTCTGTCTGTCCTCGCTGTGGCGCGCATGTGTGTGGTTGTGTGTGGTTGTGTGTGTGTTTGTCCCAACAGACTGCATCCCATGTGTTTTACAAGGACAGCAGCAGAGGACTGTGGGTCCTCCAAGCACAAAGCCAGGGCTGTAGCCGTGTGCATATGTGTGAACCGCTGCACCCAGTTAACTGTGGACCATATTGTACAAGCATTCTCAGAAATGTTGTGTGTGTGTGTGTGTGTGTGTGTGTGTGTGTGTGTGTGTGTGTGTGTGTGTGTGTGTGTGTGTGTGTGTGTGTGTGTGTGTGTGTGTGTGTGTGTGTGTGTGTGTGTGTGTGTGTGTGTGTGTGTGTGTGTGTGTGTGTGTGTGTGTGTGTGTGTGTGTGTGTGTGTGTGTGTGTGTGTGTGTGTGTCTCATGAAATGAAAATTCTCCTACAAGAACAGAAACATGTCATAAAGTGGTCACTTGTGAGGATTTTTTGGGAAAATGTGTCGCTCTGTATTCTCGGTTGCTATGCCAACTTGTATGGTAACCACAGAGCTAGGTAGGGAGCTTTCTCGATTTCCCATGCACCATGAATAGTGTTTGAAAAACCTTCATGTGATTGTGGCACAAAGCACATTACGCAGTGAGCCACACACACTCTTAGACTGGTCCCTCCTATTAACACACAAATAAAGCTATTTATTATTAAGAATGTCCCTTTAAATCTAAGCTGTTGCCCATTTTAACCGTTTTTCAGCATGAATCCAAACACTCTCAGCAGCTATTATTTGAACCTGTAGGATGTTCATTACAAAAATAAAGATGGAAGCTTGAGAATGATAACAAAATAGTATGTGTTATGCCTGTTTTCCATCAAACTCGACTCAGTATTGGATAGTGAATTACACTCTAATTGTGTTTGTATGTGAGAAAGAGAAAAAATAAGAGTGAGTGTGCCTGGCTGCCCAGAGAGAGCCAAGGGTGGAAGTTGTTTTTCTGCCCCCTATGGTGAGTCTGGTGCTGTGTGCGGGTGTGTGTGTGTGCACGCTTGGGGCAGCCTGGGGCCATCGGAGGGGGCCTGGGGAGCAGTGGAAGGAGGGATGAAGGGAGAGTGGGATGGAGGGATAGGAGGGTCAGCAGGGGTCTCGCTGGGAAAGGTGCAGGTCTGGGCCAATGGCCAAACCGAAAGGTGGAGAGGAGAGTAAGATAGTTGGAAGGGGGTGGGAGGAAGGAGGGAGCAGGAAGGGGGGAGTGGAGAGAAAGACAGGCTGATGGGAGGATTATAAAGAGAGCAGGTCCACAACTGAACCCTTAATTTAAAGAGGACACTATTATGTTCATTTTCAGGTTTTTTCTGCCTCTATCCTATCACATACGTACATGTGTTGGAGCGCTAGCTAATAGAAGCGTGAGTGATGCATAGTGATGTCACTATGTAACATAAGTAAACAAAGGAGTTCAATGGAGGCGTTTCACGCAGGGAGGGGATGTATGGGAGAGAATATCCCTCTCGAGGGCACTTCGGGATTGTAGCCTTTGCAGACCATTTACCTTCACCAAAATATGTAACACTACAGGAAAGGCAAAACACCAAAAATCAGAATAAGATGTCAGAAAGCAGAACAATTACAGTTTTACATTTGGCTGTCGCATAAAACACATTTAATAAAAATATTCCTTGCTTGTTCTGAAATACATTTAGCATAAAAGGTACAGTAAGTCAATGACAATATAATATTTTAACAATCAAATCAAGTCTTTAAATACATCTGTGTCACTCTATTTCTTTTTTAAAAAGATGTATTTATTGGAAAAGTGTTTCTGTTCGTGTCACTGCTCAATGTTTTAAACGTGGATGAAGAAAATATGTAATAATAATAATAATACACACATATAGTGTACATAAATAAATACTAAAAATGATTAAAAAAAACTGCTTAAATAATAAGCAAATTATATACATAATCATAGTAATTTCACTCTATTTAGACTCCTAATATTCAGTTAATTGCATGCTTCACTTATCAGATCACTGTGTGTTGTTCATTCATAATGTAAGTTCTGCCGACTGTCATTTCAGGCAGTCGGCAGTTTTAGCTCTTGTAGCAGCAGCGCTGGGAGCCGAAACCTTTTTGCTGCTACCAGCTGAGCCCCTTTGATTCAAACATCAAAGCGATAGGAAGGAGAGAAAGCGCGACATACATGGATTATATTTCCATTCCAGCCATTTAGCAGACGCTGTTAATGCAGAGCGAACTAATGTTCTCGAGTGCGGCCTCCACGTCAAGTCCTTAACTTCATCAGTTTAACAACGTCATGGCCAAAAGCTGCGGAAATGTAGACTTATGAGAGTTTTTAAAGACGCCTTTTAGTCATTTATTCTCACATTTTAGATTTGGTTGATGGAAATAATTATCTGAAGATCATAAAAGTGTCTAAAGTTTCCAGTTCTCTCTCATAAACGCTGCTGCCTTGATGTCTCCTCCCTCTGTGCGACAGTCATGACAGAGCAACTGAGTTTAGATGGGGGGGGAAGTGGACGGGGGAGGCAGGAACATGAAGAGAAGATTGATCAGCGTGTGTGTCTCTTCATTAGAGTGTTCCACCAAGGCTGTGTCCTCCACACGTTGCCACACTGTCTGGCCTATTAGAGAGACAAGCAGGGAGTGTGTGAGTTGTTTGCATGATGCGTCAGGTGGTCCATTCAGTTGTCCTTTTTCCATTTCTCGCTACAGACCCCTGGTTTTTCCTCCTCCTTCTTTCTTGTCTTTCATACCGCCATCCCTTCCCTCTCCTTTGGAGTTTAGAGTCTGTCCATCTGGAACGTCTCCCCCCCTCGCTCTCCCTCGGTCCCGTCCAGGCCGAGACACAGGGGTGAAGGCCAACACCAGTAGGGGTGAGACTGTCGGAGGGACGGAGGGAGAGATGTCAGCGTTATAATGAGTAACAACATGAAAGCTGACGGAGGGAGGGAGCAAGGGAGGGAGGTGGTGGAAGAGAGATGAAGACGGAAGAGTGGAGGGACTGGTGGGGACAGAGGGAGGGAGGAACGGTAGAGGGAATGGATGGGAAAAGGAAAGGACTGCAGTGTGAGAGATAAAGCGGCAGCGGAGCGGTTGGGGCCCTGTGGTCCTCAACTCGGCTCCTCGTTCGTTTTCATTCGCCAGAGAAGAAGGAGAGGGAGGAGGAGGAGGAGGAGGAGGAGGAGGAGAAGGCGTCCGCCTGCTCCTGCCTGTTTCTCTCTTCTTTTTTTCAAGCCAACTACTTTTTCGCTCCCCAATCCCCGTCCATCCTGCTCATCTTCTCTCGAGGATTCTTCTCTAATTTAACTTTTCATTGAAATGTTCTCCGCCACCCCCCCACTCTCTTCTTCCCCCCCCCCCCCCCCCCCCACCCTCCTCCAGTTTCTCCCAGTTTGCTGTTCGGCCTTTTCTTGCCAGGTCCCCTCGCGGCCCACTGACAAAGGCGCCGTTAAAAAGCCGTGTGATCCTCCATTTTAGCGCCAGCCACGCTAGTCGGAGGATTAGGGCTCTTTAATGACGCTAATCTCTCCTCCCCTTCTTTCTCAGCACCCCTCAACCCCCCCCTCCTTCCATCCTCAAAAAGTGATTTCTCCCTCAATCTCTTCCTTTCTCTCTCTGTTTCCCAGCTCACCAACTTTACCATCTAACAGACCCATACTGATGTGCCTGTAATGGTCCACATGATCAACACTGTAAAGACACATTTGACTGACTTTCAGCCCCTGTGTCTTTGACATTTTGTTTCTTATTTTATGTTACTCCAAAGGACAATTTAGATTCACGGCATGTCTCTTTTTCTTATATTTCTAAAGAAAGTGTTGAATAACTGACAGTAGCACCATTCCTTCTCACACTGACACTACACAAAATGACACGTACCCCGTAGAGTTAGCAGCGGGGGGTGTCTGGATTGGTGTTTTATAAACTGTATTTTAACACCAGTTTTGCTACATGAAAAGGCTACATTTACTTCATTCTCTCCTGTCAGCAACACAGAGGAATATAATCTGCCTTGTATTTACCCGTGGATCAGTTGTGTGGTCATCATTTGTTTATAAAATACATACATGATCTCAGCGGTGTTTCCCAGCATCAAGGTCAAATCATATTTACATGTTTTATCCTTTGCTCAATTCCAACTGTCAGCAAAAGTTTGGAAAAAAACGAGTCACTTTAATTATCGACTTTTTGAGATATTCTTTGCAGGAGATATTTTGACATGTCTCGGTAGAAAAGGGGTTCCATTTAGCTGCTTCGGTTTTCGATATTATTGCCTTAATTGATTATCAAAATGGTTGGCTAGAAATTAATACTTGGGGGTCTCTATCTGCCCAAAGCAATGTCCCACATGATCCTGACAACAAGTGACTTCCAAGCTTGTTTGTGATTGGAGTAAAGAGGGACAGCATCTTTCCGGGGGGCATTCAAAGTTAAAGTATTATATAATTGAAGAATTCTTAAGATGCAAATAGGGACACCTGAATGCAAAAGGGTGTCTTAAGACTACATTTTTAATAAAAAAAGTAATCTGAGAAAGAAACGATATACTATATACAATTAATTAAATAATCTGGAAATGATGTCAGAGTTGTATTGATGTTTACAAATTATTACATTTTAAAAAAATGTTTAGTCTTTGATTGTCTCTCATTTTTCATTTTTTCTTATATTCATGTTTGTTTTTTATCTTTTTTTCCCCTCCATGCACTTCCTCTTCTCGTCTCTGACTCCCTCACTATCCTCCTCTGGCTTCATGTTGATATCTTTATTACCTATGCTTTTTTAAACCTTTTTTTATTCTCCCGTCTAAGTTCTAGTCAAATTTATAAGTCATGCTTTCACGTTTCCCCCCCCCCCCTGCAGAGTTCTATTTGCTCATCGCAGTGCCTACATTTTCTCTGCGATCGATTCATCACAGGAATCCGTTTTCCACCCCCTCTCTGCAAGACGTAATACACCGAAGACCAGACACACACACACACACACACACACACACACACACACACACACACACACACACACACACACACACACACACACACACACACACACACACACACACACACACACACACACACACGACTTCTAAAATGATCCGTAGAAACTCTTCTTCTCCTGCACTTGTCGGGGTGTTTGCATTTGCAGAAATATCGGCCTAATGATGAATATTGGCACAAATCACGTCAGACTTTTTCCATCCTATAACTGTAGTTTTCTGTCTTTGATTTGACGCTGGCCTAGTTGATATAGCTGTCTGAGAAAGGCAACAACAACAGCCCCTTTCCTTTTTCCTCTTCTTTACATTTCTCAGGCTAATGCTAAACAGAGCGCACAAAGACGAACAGGACAATATCAAGCATTATTCAGCCCTCTCCTTTGTCGCGCCGGATCCATTCTGAAGTGTCTATTAAAGGAGTCTTGGCCTTTTTGTCGCCTCTGTGCCAGACTACACAGGAGGGGGAGAAAAAGAGTGCGAGAGGAAAAAAGGAAAAGAGCAATGCATAATCTCTTATGTACGACAGATAAAGGGGGAGAGAATATCGCCATCTTTCCGCTCGGCTCTCCACGTCTCCTAATCGCTTTTCCGACGTTTCAATCTGCCAAGGCCCTAATGAAAATATGATGAGGCGGATCTATGGTCCTCTGGGATGGAGGGAGGGAGGGGAGGTGAGGGAGGGAACGAGGGATGGCTGCAGAGGGAGGATGAAGGGAGAGAAAATACACTCTGTCCTTATTTCCGGGCTCCGTCGGGGATACATAGTTCTTGGAGCTTTCTATTTAGATGTTGCTGCTGCCGGAGAGCGTCTCTGTTTCATTCGCTCCCTTTATCTCTGCCATCCTGCTTTTTTCCTTCTGTATATGTGTGCGTAACCAGGAGAAATGTGTTTCTTTCTCATTTTCGCTCCCACCGGCTGCTTTCTACCGCCTTCTGCCTTCCAAGAACACTTCTTCTTAATCATTCTAATGCTCCCTGTTTTACCCCCACTTCCCCGTCTGTCTTGTTTTTTCCCCTCCTGCAGCTGTGTATAAAACGAGTGTTTATATTTGTGTTTGATGAATGAAACGCATTTGAAATGAATGTCTGTTTCCTGTCCTGCTTCAGACGGTGATGATGACCCCACGGGGCTCTCCTGGGTGCCTTCCTCGCCCTCCAGTAAAGACGTGGCGTCGCCCTCTCAGATGCCCGACGGCTGCTGCGACCTCGGCATGGCCACCGGCGGCGAGGAGGAAGGAGGGGCCGGGCTGCCGTACCCCTGCCAGTTCTGTGACAAGTCCTTCAGGTACACCCCCTCCCCCCAACATGCTACAGGTTTCATCTCTCTGCCAGTAACACTAATGTCATATTTGGCTGCATCCTGGTAGCATGAATATCAATGTAACATGAATAAACAGTGTTCTCAATATTACCATGGTAACGTGGACTACTAAAGCAAACGGTGAAAGGAATGATGTGAATACCTTTCTCACTCACCTCCAGAGGGACTGACTCAAGACCCACTTTAAGAACAGCTGTCACAGACACCATAAAGTCATCATAATCCTCCTCTGTTCCCCCTTCTCTATTTCTTATTTTACCTTCTGAAAACAGTGATATTAGAAGTAGTTTAAATATTTTTATGAAATATTTCCGCATTAAATTGTCAAAAAACGTCCAAATCCATGTTATACATGATGTTGAGTTGTGTATGAATCTGTAACGTTAATCAAACGGTGCGTTTCATTTTGTCACCTGTAATGGTGACTTATACCCTTTGCTAATGCGTCAGCATTTTGCGGTTGTCTGCTGTCCTCAATTGACTTCTGGTCTATTGTAAGGCCTCAACCTTTCGATGCATTATCTAGATCCTTGTAATTTTTAACTATATATTTTCACCAGATGAAGGATTTTAGTCATCTAACGTCTGCATCCTAATGTATTAGCGAAAAAAGATAAGCAAATGTTAATAGCAGTCTAACACATTATCAAAACCACAGAAACCTTTTCAATCAGTGTTGTAACACTTAAACAGTAAAATACCTCTGAGGGTGATTCAGCTTAAAATAAAAAAAGGACACATGTTTATATTTAGTATAATGTGTACTTACAATACCCTAAATATTTTGAGTAATTCTCAAACGTTGGTACTGCAAACTCCGTAACTGTGAAAACATTGATATCTTTTAAGTATAAGTTACAATGTTTTGTTTGCTCAACTGTAATGGCGATGTATCCACTTTGCGCATGTACATTTTTTGTGGTTGTATCCTGGAAGCTGTCTTGAACTATAAAGTTTAACCGGATTAAGGATTTGAGTCATAGGACGTCTGGTTCTTACATTATCTTGTAAAACCCCCCGAAACAAACTCTTTAGCATTGGCTGGACACCATCTGAATATCCCAGATTTTCAATGAATACTGCATTATTCAGTGTTTTAGTGGTTCAAATCACCAGGAGAAAATGACTGCAATGACAAAAATAGTGGTGAAGACCGCATATCCCATGATACCACGCCACTTCACACGACAGCAAACTAGTGTCAGAAAATGACATACTGTGTGTGTAAATTGTAGCAAAACCAGAAGTCGCTAAAATGTTTATAAGAATAAACTTCTTGTTGATTTTATCTGAAGTGTATTAACTAACTAATTTATTGTGATGAGGACGTTTTACTTTATCAAACCACTTTTTCGTACTTTAAAATGCCGTCCAAATCAAAGGTAATGATCTTACTATGACCTGCCTTTGTAAATGACTTCAAATGACTTCTCCCCAGCCGCCTGAGCTACCTGAAGCGCCACGAGCAGATCCACAGCGACAAGCTGCCTTTCAAGTGCACCTTCTGCAGTCGCCTGTTCAAACACAAGAGGAGCAGAGACCGCCATGTCAAGCTCCACACAGGTAGATGATAAGACAAGAGGCAACAGGTGTTCTGACTGTCCATGCTTTGAGGTCTACAACATAACGCTTGTTTTTTCTTCTGAATAAATTGTCTCTCATCAATTTGTTCACTGATGCAGGAGATAAGAAGTACAGCTGCCAGGAGTGTGAGGCTGCGTTCTCCCGCTCCGATCACCTGAAGATCCACCTGAAGACACACAGGTACCCGCTTTACAGCCAGTGTTTTATTTGCTTTTCATTCACTACACATTTTCCTGAGTCTGATTTGTGACTTTTGTTCTAGTGTTTTTTAAATTTTGTTCAATTCACTCCTCCAGCTCCAGCAAACCTTTCAAGTGCAGTGTGTGTAAGCGTGGGTTCTCCTCCACCTCATCACTGCAGAGCCACATGCAGGTAAACACTTATTTGTACTATTGTAATTTCCTGTTACAATGCCTTGATCTAACTGCTTAGCATTCCCATTGTTGCTCATTCAATTCCCCCAAAAATAATGCATTAAAGCAAATCCACAAAAACAGAACAAAAAAATCAATCTTTAAATCTCGACTTCTTTCTGACTCACAGGCTCACCGCAAGAACCGAGAGCACCTTGCCCTGAGGAGTGAGCGGGACGGTGGGAAGAAGGGAGCAGGAGGAGACGCTGACCTGGAGCAGGACCTGTACATGTGCGATTACTGCGAGGAGACGTTCAGCCAGACAGACGAGCTGGAGAAACACGTGGTGACCAGACACCCCCAGCTGTCCGACCGAGCCGACCTGCAGTGCATCCACTGTCCGGAGATCTTCCTCGACGAGGCTTCCCTCCTCACGCATATTGAGACACAGCATGCCAACCGCAAACACAAGTATTACAGAGTTTCGCTTTTTAAAGTTTCCAACCCGCTGATTTGTTTTAATGTTAAAGGTCACCTACTATGCAAAATCCACTTTTTCATGTTTTTTATACATAAACATGTGTCTGTGTAAAGACATTCTGAACGTTTCGGAACAAAGACCCCCTCTCTTTCTGTCCTGATCCATTTATATAAAAACCTGAAATCTGAAAATGAGCTGAGGCCAATTTGTGATGTCATAACAATGCTTTGGCTTGTGTAACCATTAGCCAATCACAAACCAAGGTAACCCCCCCCACCTTATCACCTGAATCTCCTCCTAGAGCATTGTGTTCTTTTTAACCAAATATTTCTCAGAGGGGCGTGGCTCCTTATTTTCATCTAAAGTAACAGACAGAGAATCAGCACTTTTGAAACAGGGCTGAAACAGAGGGGTTTATGGGATGCTGCAATGATCTGAGACATGTTTGTTTATATCTGAGACATATAATATATTGATGAAAAACAGTATAATAGGGGACCTTTAAGTGCTGTTATAGAAGTTGGGAGAAAATAGAGTCTGCTACGCTGGGATATAACCTGCATTTGACTTGTTCTGTTCCCCCAGATGTCCTGTCTGTTCAGAACAATTCCCGTCTGTGGAGGACGTCTACTGCCACTTAGACAGCCATCGGCAGCCAGACTCCTCCATTCACAGCGCTGCCAGTCCCGACCCTGCGCTGGGCAGCGTGGCCTCCATGAGCTCGGCCACTCCGGACTCTAGTGCCAGCCTAGAGAGAGGCTCCACGCCGGACTCTACCCTGAAGCCCAGCCAGGGGATCGAACGAGGCCGCAGGAGAGGCATCGACACGATCGGGGAAGATATCGGAATAAGCCTGGTTCATCAAGGTGGAGATATGGTTACAGATACATCTGTTGATTATAGAGTGGTGTAGGAATGAGACGAAGAAGCCTGGAAATTAGTTAATATATTACACTTTTTCAACGTTTTATTTGATTAAATGTCTGATATAACATCTGTGGTTATCACAAGCTAAAGAGATTTTCACGTTTTGTTCTACAACATAAAATATGTCAGTCAATTCCTACCTTGCGAATGTCCGAAGCTTCTAGGTTTCATAAAAATGGTGGTTGATAGCAAGTGACTAAGTGAGACTACTAATGTGATCACGGCAAACATGAGCCCAACTTTAGGAACTGTGATTTAGTTTGTTTATAGCCGTTAGCTTTTAACTTATTGCGATCGTATTTACACTGTATTTACAAATCATAAAAGTGGTGAAAATATGTGCAGATTATCCTGTTGAACAAAACGTGCAAGTATCATTAACGTGTGTCAAATATATTATTTCCTGCTATATTCCAAAATCCAATGGAAAAATTGCTTTTTGTTGAGGGAGCCCTTGAGACAAACTGAAATACTTCATCACTGCACCACTCTATATAGTCACCACAAATATAAAAGCTCAGACTCCCTTTATGTGTTTCTAATGAAGCAGTGTATCTTTCCCTCTCCGCAGGGGGAGGAGGGGGCTGGGGTAAAGTTACGTACTCTTGCCCGTACTGCTCGAAGAGAGACTTCAACAGCCTGGCGGTGTTGGAGATCCATTTGAAGACCATCCATGCGGATAAGCCGCAGCAGAGCCATACATGTCATCTCTGTCTGGACACTCTGCCAACGCTCTACAACCTAAACGAACACGTGCGCAAAGCCCACCGCTCCAGCGGGGGAACCTTAGGCTCAGCGGCAGCAGCAGCGTTTCCGCTGCTGCAGTTCACTAACGTCACAGCGTTCCACTGTAACTACTGCCCAGACATGTTCGGAGACATCAATTCTCTGCAGGAGCACATCAGACAGTCACACTGCCTGCCCGGCGGGATTGTAGCGGGATCCACTACATTAGGTGCGTCTTGGACGAAACTCCTCCTAAGAAATGGAAAGTTACTTTAAGATGTCAAAGTATAAGTTTTTCTGGTACATCGTTTGTAGTGCTTGTATTTTTACGTACTGATAAAGGCAGTTATTGTTTGAAAATCCTCAAATGTATATTACACTAATGAGGAGAGGTTGACTCAAAGCCACATGACCACATCACACATTTTATAATAACATTAGAAAAGATGAGCAACTAGAGTCTGGCTTTAACACCAATGACTTTACTTGAGCCTTGTGCCTTAAAATAACATGATACCTTTCCATAAACTAACAAACTAAATGTATGTTGTTTTAAGAAGTGTGCCTAAAATCAAGTAATTCATCTTCACAACAACATTACCACTGTTCATTCCCAGCAGTTTCACACTTGATTTGTCACATCCACTTATACAAACCAATCATACTGTAGCCAATCAAGTTGCAGGACAGAACCATGAATAACTAAAGTTACATACAGAAAAAAACAAAGGTTTGTTTGTGTACTATAACTATGCAGTGGTCATGAAGACAAAAATGCAGTCTGCAAAACATCGAAATGGCACATTATGGTTTGTTTAGGAAACCCGACGTTTAGGACTTGAGGCAAGACTTTGGACTAGAAAGCAAACGCTTGGGACTTACATCTTATAATTTAAATGTATTCTTGTATTGTAGAAGGGAACCATGCCTTCTTCTGCAACCAGTGCTCAATGGGATTCCTGACGGAGTCTTCGTTGACGGAACACATCCAGCAGACGCACTGCAGCTCCATGGCAGGGGGCGGAGCCGGGTCCGGAGGAGTTGTGACCAAACTGGAGTCTCCTGTGCTACAGTCTGCATCGCAGTCCTTCATGGAGGTATGAACCGTCAGGAATTACACTTAAAACCAAACCTTTTAACCTCATAATCCACTATTGTTATGCAACTTGTATAGATTGAAATGACCCCATGGCTTTCAAAGGTTTCCAGTCTGCTAATTCTTATTCTATTAAATCTGAACTTGCAATAGTAAATTACGGCCTATCTTTGTTTCTGTCTCTTTTTGTCTTTCTCATTATCTTTCCTATTCCATCTGATATTTCATTCCCCAATAAGTAAATAACAGTATTTGTCCATGTACAGTATAACACTTTAAAAAGTAAAGAGCTACTGTCTATGTATAGGTTTACTCGTGCCCTTACTGCACCAACTCTCCTATCTTCGGCTCACTCCTCAAGCTCACCAAGCACATCAAGGAGAACCACAAGAACATCCCATTGGCTAACAACAAACGCCAGGCAAAAGTTGCAGACCTGAGCCCGGCCTCCTCTGACGTGGAGATCTCCTCCCCAAAACGCCACAGAATGGGAGGGGACTCCACCCCCTCCATGGGGAGCAACGGGGACTACCCGTGCAACCAGTGTGACCTCCGCTTCTCCAGCTTCGAGGGCTTCCAGGCCCACCTGAAGTCCCACCTGGAGATGCTGCTGCGGCGCCAGTCCTGTCCCCAGTGCAATAAGGAGGACTTTGAATCCCAGGAGGCCTTGCTTCAGCACCTGACAGTCCACTACACCACCACCTCCACCCAGTATGTGTGCGAGAGCTGCGACAAGCAGTTCTCTTCCGTGGACGACCTGCAGAAACACCTGCTGGACATGCACACATTCGTCCTGTACCACTGCACGCTCTGCCAGGAGGTCTTTGACTCCAAAGTCTCCATACAGGTGAATTCATTTACTTTGGCCAAGAATACTAACATTACATTGTGAAGAAGAACATGTGTGCTGTAATAATAGAAATGAATCAACCATGATTGCTTCTTTTTTCAACATTCTGCCATTTAGGTGCATTTGGCAGTGAAGCACAGCAATGAGAAGAAGCTGTTTCGCTGCACAGCATGCGCCTGGGACTTCAGGAAGGAGTCGGATCTTCAGATTCATGTTAAGCATAACCACCTGGGCCAGAGGTCAGGCCTCCCAGGGGGGCTCGGAGCAGGTACTGTTCATCTTTCCTGGGATTATAGGCTTAGTTTCATTAGAAAAGTACAGATAGAATTGCATACATATCCAGGTGGTGATTATATAGAAGAGAATGTAATCAAAAAAAGCTTAAGTCATTATTTACCAAAGACTACAAATTATTTTAACTCTTAATCCGACTTCTGTCTCTCAGGACTCAAGCCCCGTAAATGCATCTTCTGCGGAGAGACGTTTGGAACGGAGGTGGAGCTCCAGTGCCACATCACCACACACAGCAAGAAGTTCACGTGTCGCTTCTGTGGCAAAGCGTTCCAAGCCATGTCACTGCTGGACAGGCACCTGAGGGACAAGCACTGCATCTTCGACAGCGGCAACATCACCGGCAATGGAGGGGGCACAGGGAGCGGGGCGAGTCATAACGGGACACCCAACGGGCTGGCGCAGTCCTCCAAGAGAGGAGGAAGTGGAGGGAATGGAGGTGCGGGAGGCGTCGAGAGAGCGACGGTGGCGGCAGCTGAACAAGCGGACCTGCAGAACATGTTGCTGAAGAACGCAGGAGCCGGCCAGGGTGGGGACACGGCCAACAGCCACGAGGCCAGCGGAGGAGAGGAGGAGCTAGACAACTCGGAGCCCATGTACGCGTGTGATATCTGCGGAGCGGCCTACACCATGGAGTCGCTCCTGCAGAACCACCGGCTGCGCGACCACAACATCCGGCCGGGAGATGATGATGCTAGTAAGATTCTACCAAATAAAAGCTTGTTTCAAAGGTTGTCCCACAGAACATATAATGTTTCTTTGTTGATTATTTCAGCTTCTCGAAAGAAGAAGGCAGACTTCATCAAGGGGAACCACAAGTGCAACGTCTGCTCCAGAACGTTCTTCTCTGAGAGTGGTCTCCGCGAGCACGCTCAGACGCACCGCGGCCCCGCCAAACACTACATGTGTCCAATCTGTGGCGAGCGCTTCCCCTCCCTGCTAACCCTCACCGAACACAAGGTACTGCTTTCATGTTCATGTCTGTTGGAGTATTCATGTTTCAGGATGTCATTTGGAGTTTATTTGTAGGGAACAAATAGTCAGTAGATACCCTCACAGGTATAACAACACTAGTTTCCTTTGCTTTTCTCTTGTGTTACTTTATTGTTTGCTGTGTATCTGTCTTTTGATCCTACAACTTATTTGGCTGCTTTGAATTTGGAATGTTAAATTGTCCTTAGAGAGGCAATTTGTGCTGCAACACACAACAAACTACAGCAAACTTTCTTTTTTTCTTCAGTTGAGTTTAAAACAACAGTGTCTTTATATGTTTCCTATGCTTATATAAAAGGTGTTATTACTCACTGCTTTGTGCATCATTGTCTTTCTTCTTCCTCTCTGCAGGTGACCCACAGTAAGAGCCTGGACACAGGTACCTGTCGGATCTGTAAGATGCCCCTGCAGAGCGAGGAGGAGTTTATTGAGCATTGCCAGATGCACCCTGATCTCCGCAACTCCCTCACCGGCTTCCGCTGCGTCGTCTGCATGCAGACCGTCACCTCCACCCTGGAGCTGAAGATCCACGGCACCTTCCACATGCAGAAACTCTCCACTGGTTCTACACTGGGAGGATCAGTAGGAGGAGGAGGAGGAGGAGGAACCGGGAACGGATTGATCGGAGGAGGGAATGGTTCAGCCTCTTCGTCCCCTAACGGCCAGCTGCAGCTGCATAAGATGTACAAGTGCGCCTTCTGCCTGAAGGAGTTCAAGAACAAAGGGGAGCTGGTGAAGCTGGATGTCAACGGCCTGCCTTATGGCCTCTGTGCTGGCTGCATGAGCAGGTAGGAAACCAACTATGAACATATTTTAGTTAATAAAAGATCACTTTATACAGTGATATCATAGAGAAACGTGGGGTATTTGAAAGCTTGAAATGGTGTCATTACTATTCCAATTATTTCAGCCTGGGTTAGGGTTGGGGTTAGGATTGGGGTTGGGGTTGGGGTAGGAGCCAATGTTTTTATTACTAAAAGCATCTAAAACTGATCAAATGTTCAATCACATCAGGGGCACGAACGGTCAGAGCCCCAACCAGGGACTCGCTGCCACGCAGGGGGACTCACAGGGAGAGAAGGCCCCCTCCGGGCTGAGGTGTCCGGAGTGCGGGGTGAAGTTTGAAAGTCTGGAGGACTTGGAAAGTCACGTCCAGACGGATCACCCCGAAGTCAGCCCGGAAACCAGCGCTGCTGGGAAGAAGGCCGAGGCCTCACCTGCACCCAAGGTGAGACAGGAGGAGGATAAGTCAAAGATCAACACTTTTATTGAACTTATGAGGAATTTTCGACTCAATACCTCCAGAAACAAGTCTTTGACATTGCCTTTTATTGGGGTCAGGAGGTTCATTTCAAACCTTTATTTTTCCAGATTGTCCCTTGAGATCATAGATCTCTTTTTCATGGGAGACCTGCATGGTAGTTTGTGAGTAGGTATTAAGAGAAATTGCATCTATGAAAGTTTGTTTGTAAATCACGTTTCAACACTTTTACAACACATAATGCTGAAACACATTATAAAGTGACTTTAAATTAAAATAACAAAGGTATTAATATCAGGTTTCCATCTTTAGTGTTGGTACAGTGGGGAAAAAAAGTATTTAGTCAGCCACCAATTGTGCAAGTTCTCCCACTTAAAAAGATGAGAGAGAACTGTAATTTTCATCCTAAGTACACTTCAACTATGAGAGACAGAACGGGGGGAAAGAATCCAGAAAATCACATTGTCTGATTTTTAATGAATTAATTGGTAAATTCCTCAGTAAAATAAGTATTTGGTCACCTACAAACAAACAAGATTTCTGGCTCTCACAGACCTGTAACTTCTTCTTTAAGAGCCTCCTCTGTTAACTGTATTAATGGCACCTGTTTGAACTCGTTATCAGTATAAAAGACACCTGTCCACAACCTCAAAGAGTCACACTCCAAACTCCACTATGGCCAAGACCAAAGAGCTGTCAAATGACACCAGAAACACAATTGTAGACCTGCACCAGGCTGGGAAGACTGAATCTGCAATAGGTAAGCAGCTTGGTGTGAAGAAATCAACTGTGGGAGCAATTATTAGAAAATGGAAGACATACAAGACCACTGATAATCTCCCTCGATCTGGGGCTCCACGCAAGATCTCACCCCGTGGGGTCAAAATGATCACAAGAACGGTGAGCAAAAATCCCAGAACCAAACGGGGGACCTAGTCAATGACCTGCAGAGAGCTGGGACCAAAGTAACAAAGGCTACCATCAGTAACACACGACGCCGCCAGGAACTAAAATCCTGCAATGCCAGACGTGTCCCCCTGCTTAAGCCAGTACATGTCCAGGCCCGTCTGAAGTTTGCTAGAGAGCATTTAGATGATCCAAGAGGATTGGGAGAATGTCATATGGTCAGATGAAACCAAAATATAACTTTTTGGTAAAAACTCAACTAGACGTGTTTGGAGGAGAAAGAATGCTGAGTTGCATCCAAAGAACACCATACCTACTGTGAAACATGGGGGTGGAAACATCATGCTTTGGGGCTGTTTTTCTGCAAAGGGACCAGGACGACTGATCCGAGTAAAGGAAAGAATGAATGGGGCCATGTATCGTGAGATTTTGAGTGACAACCTCCTTTCATCTATAAGTGCATTGAAGATGAAACGTGGCTGGGTCTTTCAGCATGACAATGATCCCAAACACACCGCCCGGGCAACGAAGGAGTGGCTTCGTAAGAAAGATTTCAAGGTCCTGGAGTGGCCTAGCCAGTCTCCAGATCTCAACCCCATAGAAAATCTTTGGAGCGAGTTGGAAGTCCGGGTTGCCCAGCGACAGCCCCAAAACATCACTGCTCTAGAGGAGATCTGCATGGAGGAATGGGCCAAAATATCAGCAACAGTGTGTGAAAACCTTGTGAAGACTTACAGAAAACGTTTGACCTCTGTCATTGCCAACAAAGTGTATATAACAAAGTATTGAGATGAACTTTTGTTATTGACCAAATACTTATTTTCCACCATAATTTGCAAATAAATTCTTTAAAAATGTGATTTTCTGGATTTTTTTTCTTTCTCATTTTGTCTCTCATAGTTGAGGTGTACCTAGGATGAAAATTACAGGCCTCTCATCTTTTTAAGTGGGAGAACTTGCACAATTGGTGGCTGACTAAATACTTTTTTGCCCCGCTGTATCTCTTAAGCTTTTCAACAGTAATTAACAGTGGCAGATGAATCGGCCAGTACTGTGTTTTTAATTTATGTTAATTTGAAAAGCAGAGTGAAACCAACCAGGAGTGCAGGAGACTGAAACAATCCTGCTGAACTGTATGTTTGCGTGAGTGGTGTTTGTGAAGTTTTGGTGCATGCTGCTGCCTTTGCGCCTGTACCTCGCATACGTGCGCCTGTGTGTATGTCGGTGTGTGTCAGCAGAGCCCCACTGGGTCCTGCGGTTGGGGCGTGCTGAGGCATTGTGGGAGCTGTTCGTTCTACTTGATATTGACAGTCAGGCTCCCCGGGACCAGCCGCATGTGTGTGAGAGTGTGTACTAGCAAGTGAGCGTGTGTGTGTGTGTGTGTGTGTGTGTGTGTGTGTGTGTGTGTGTGTGTGTGTGTGTGTGTGTGTGTGTGTGTGTGTGTGTGTGTGTGTGTGTGTGTGTGTGTGTGTGTGTGTGTGTGTGTGTGTGTGTGTGTGTGTGTGTGTGTGTGTGTGTGTGTGTGTGTGTGTGTGTGTGTGTGTGTGTGTGTGTGTGTTATTTCCCAGGGACCCTCTGTCTTACCTGCACCTTTGTTTCTGCTTAGTCTAACAGCACAAAGCAGACAAAGTTGTGTGTGAGATAGTGAAAGTGGGGCCTTTGTGTATTTTGTATGTGTTTGTGCATGAGTGATCGCTGTGTGCTATGAATGGTTAAGCAGAGCCTCTGCTTCTCTCTCTCTCTCTTTCCCTCCCTTTGTGTATGTGTCTCTCACTCTTGTTTCTCTGACTTCTGTATCTCTTTCTTCTTCTCTCACCCTCTTTGCTCATTCCCTCTGTTTCATTGCTTTTCCCTCTTCAATTTTCCCCTTACGAATTTCTCTCTCTTCTTCTACTTTTCTGTGTGTGTGTGTGTGTGTGTGTGTGTGTGTGTGTGTGTGTGTGTGTGTGTGTGTGTGTGTGTGTGTGTGTGTGTGTGTGTGTGTGTGTGTGTGTGTGTGTGTGTGTGTGTGTGTGTGTGTGTGTGTGTGTGTGTGTGTGTGTGTGTGTGTGTGTGTGTGTGTGTGTGTGTGTGTGTGTGTGTGTGTGTGTGTGTGTGTGTGTGTGTGTGTGGTTTCCTTTTACTGATTCTCCAAGGACTTGGACTTTCAGTGTTGCTTCATTAATGTGAGACTTTTGGAGTTCACATGACTTGTGTGGAGGTTTGAGAGCTTGCGCTTTTTAACTTGCTAACACTAGAATATTCTTTTGTCTTCTTTCAATTCTTGAACTTTTTATTATATTAAAATGTACATTTTTGCCTATACTACAATATGATTCAATTTGTAAAGAAATACAAAAAAAGAGTCTGTGTCTTTATCTTACAGAAAAAGACCTACCAGTGTATTAAATGCCAAATGACGTTTGAGACGGAGAGGGAGATCCAGATTCACGTCGCTAATCACATGATCGGTGAGTGATGCGCAGCTTTTTCTCTCTCTGTCTTAGACTAAGTGTTTGTCTGAGTGAGTATGTATGAACGTCTATTCTCAACACAACTACTGCAATTGTGTTCTTTTTGGCACACACCATAAAAACCAAGACCATTCATCTGTGTTTATAGCTTGGATGAAACAAACACCACACGGATTGCTGATATTGCTGCAGGCATGGGGAATTAACGCTGAGAAGAGTGCCAGTTAACGCTGATTTTATATATAATGTAGATCAATACAACCATGTACCAGGTGGCAATGTTGCATTCTTTTTATCGCCATTTTACTGGGTATGAAAAAGGG
>NC_136903.1:30070316-30087816 GCF_949606895.1 Notothenia rossii | reverse complement strand
TAAAAGGTTGCAAGGAGAGGTTTTTCACCGTCTTTGCGAGATCATTTGTCCGAGGAGAAATGGCTATGTTGTGTTCCACTTTTAAGGTGTAAATCATCTTTTTGCCTCCCCCCCAACAAGTTCACACTGCGTATTACTAACCCTGCCCATTCTCTCCTCCACTCTCCCCCCCACCTGCCTATTGGATGGCCCATAGAAGAGCCCACCTGTCGGCCAGGTTTGTCCCCTTTCTGTCTCCTTAGCTCGCACTATGAGCAAGGCAGCACTGTGCTGTCTCACTGCCTGCCCATCAGCATTTCATTATCCCTGCTTTATAATTAGTAGCATTCAAATTTGATCCTTTAATACGGAAATCAAGATAATTAGTCATATTGTTAGCAAACATGCCACATTGCATGATGTGGAAGAATTTGGAAGCTGCTAACCTCAGGTTGTTCACTATTTTCTCAGGAATATATAAGCATAACAACTGTGAATTCAACTGGGCTGATTTTGAATTGGACACGTTTCAGCCGAATCTTTGCACACTTACCCCTCACCTCAACTCCTCATTCACCCCAATTCCTGCTGCTAGCTGCATGCTTCATCCTCCTCATACAAACCACACACAAGAACACACACACGCACTGATGCCTTGGAGGTATCGAGTGGCCACTCACCTGGATCTAAGTGCTCCCCATGGACTGCGTGCCTAATGATGTGTCCTCAGCATGAGCTTTACTTACCTATTTACATCAATGCACTCTAATAGTGTTAGGTAGCCTTCCCTGTTCACGTTCTTCACAGATTTTATCGTCAATCGTTCTATTCATATACATGTCAAAAAGCTGGAACTGAGTACTTTTTACTTGAGTCACCGCCACTTTCACTTTTCAATCATACCTTTGCTGGCCGAAAATAGGGTGGAGCATTAAATAACCTCGGCTCACTTTAATTGCGTTCCTTGAGGTTGCACTTATCTGCCGATTCAGAGCAGTCGCCTTGCATTCAGCCCGCCTGTTAGCCTGCAGTCAAATCTGTGATGCGCTTCACTAGAAATGTCTAAGCAGCCACCCCTAGGGCCGGTGTGTGTCTGTGCACACATCTTTCTGAGCTACCAAACCCCCCTCAACCCCCCTTTTTTTTCCTTTTACACACACACACACACACACACACACACACACACACACACACACACACACACACACACACACGCACACGCACACGCACACACAGACACCTATCTGTACGTATGTGTATGTGCTAGTGAGCAGGGTCTAGTGTGGTTACTTTGTGTCACTGAAGACTTAATGAGGCGAATAAGAAGCTTTTAGAGTCAATGGAGGTGGATAATGTGTCTGAGGGTTCACTCGGGTGGGTGTGTGTGTGTGTGTGTGTGTGTGTGTGTGTGTGTGTGTGTGTGTGTGTGTGTGTGTGTGTGTGTGTGTGTGTGTGTGTGTGTGTGTGTGTGTGTGTGTGTGTGTGTGTGTGTGTCCTTGCCACCAGCTAGCAACATTGTTGTTCTCTTCTGCCCTGCTGCACCTGAACGAATAAGCTACAGACTAGCCTAGCGTTTCTGTTGTTGGGTCTGCGCTAATGCTCTGGACTCTAGCTCTTCACTTGTATTGCTAACTGGTATCACAGCTCAGCTTTTACTAAACAAGAGAATTAACACATTTGTATATACAGTATCTGTCCCGCAAAGTTACTGTACCCAATAGATTGTTTCCTAGGCGTTTCAACTCTCTCCGAGTCACTCATTGGTTAATGTTATCCTCACAAACCATCAGTTATTTCAATGTAATGTTTAGATAATGTCAGTAAGGAAAAAAGATAAACAGATTTGCAAACAGTGTGACTGTGCAGGGTACCGAGCAGGATGTTGGTCCGCACTGTGATGGTATGAACATAGGAACAGATGACGGCACATCCCCCCCTCCTGTCTTCCATCCCTCCCTCCATCCATCCTTCCCTACCTCCCTCCCTCCCTCGCCACCTGGAGCCAGCGAGCCATGACACCAGAGGGAGGGAGGGAGTGATGATGAAGGGACGAGGGACTGGGGAGGGAAAGAGAGGGAGGACCACAGAGGCCTAGATGAAGGAGAGGAGAAGGAATTGAAGAAAGGGAGGGTGAGAGATGGGTAGCGCATATGAAGGGATGTGTAAATAAAAGAGGAAACGGGAATCTTGTCTGACATTAAAGCTATTTTTGATTTCCTTCTTAGGTATAAAAGTTAGAAAGGGAATCAAACATTATATAAAAACACGTTACAAAGTCTTAAGAATAAAGAAGTAAATCTAGCAATTCAGCAAAAAGTGACTTTGAAATAGTGCCAGGTGATGTAAAGAAAAACTAGATATTTTTTACCAAATACTTTAATATTAATATTGCAACAAAAGTGTAGGGGTGCCCTCACAATTTTTATTTATTTTTTAATAAATAATCTTCAGTGATGTGGGTAAGGGTATGGAAAAGAGCTGCTACTAGAGGTTCCAAATCTGCTCTTTTTGTACTAATGCAGCTTTTGAAACAAGGGAAATATAACACTTCCTACACACAATATCACAACCCTAAACAGCGCTGTACATTTGCGGTATAATCTTCATGCCTTGAATTAAAAAGAAATGTCACCTAATAAAAGATAATTCTTAGATTAATGTATTTATTTTCTAAGATATTACCTAAAATCAACCAGGACATTTAGATATGTCCTACATTATCAGCCTGATTGTCTGATGTCGTGTTTAAGTAACTACAGCAATAGACTGCTAGCATTAAAATATTGCACAGTATGTAACAAAAAAAGCAGGTGAAAATGTGCATGTAAAAATGAGAGCATGCATGTCTGATCTGGAAGAGGGGAGAACTAAACATTTACAATTGCACAAAATCTGTTTTGCCAGCCATCCGTGTAGAATGTGGTAATGATTAATAGGTGTAACATTATCATAAAACAATTGATTAAGAATCCATTAACTTTGTATACAGTCATTTGTCATGCCGTACCATATATTTATCTAGCCAACTCTGTCGCTTTTAAATGAAAGCATTTGCTCTATGTTAGTCCCCACAACCTGCCATTGTCTGACTGTATTGAGTGTGCATGGAGACAACATCAGAATTGTTAGTGTGTTTCAGATTGTGTGTGTGTTTTTGAAGACTACGAGCATGGTGGATCCCCGGAGAGCTAATTTTGTCGTCTTCTCGCTTGATTTAGCCTCTTCTTCTTCTTCCGCTGTTTATTACCAGTCATTACAAGCTGTTTGGAAACCTAATAGGACACACTGACAAACAGACTGGGAGAGACCCAAGCAGGATAGGCTTAGGGAACACAAAATAACTGTGTGTGTGAAAGAGAGAGTGTGTGCTTCTGTGTCATGTTTCATGTTTGCCTGAGAGAATATTTGTACATGCAACATCAGCTTTCTTTACTCATGTATAGAAGTTGTCTGCTTTGTCTGAGTGATGTCTTTATTAGCCATCTGTGTGTGTGTGTGTGTGTGTGTGTGTGTGTGTGTGTGTGTGTGTGTGTGTGTGTGTGTGTGTGTGTGTGTGTGTGTGTGTGTGTGTGTGTGTGTGTGTGTGTGTGTGTGTGTGTGTGTGTGTGTGTGTGTGTGTGTGTGTGTGGGTGGGTGGGTGGGTGGGTGGGTGGGTGGGGGTGGGTGGGTGGGTGGGTGAAAAAGTGGCCAAAGATAGAGGGCTATACACCGTACTGTACCTGAATACCCCCCCCCCCCCATTACATTCCCCTCTATCTTTTCCTCTGTTCCTCTCAACCCGTCCAGGTGTAGCTTCACCAGCTGCTAAAGAGAACAGGACAATTACACACACACACACACACACACACACACACACACACACACACACACACACACACACACACACACACACACACACACACACACACACACACACACACACACACACACACACACACACACACAGGCTTCCTCTCTATATCTGCTGGCTAATTGTCACAAGACAAACAAGGCGCTTTGCCTTTATGCGCTTCATAAACAGGGGCCAAGCAACAATTAACTCCCTGCTTAATTCACTAACTATTCTGAATTCATTTTCTCCTGTGACAGGCACATCTGTCACAGCTGGTAGCGAGTGAGCCTGTGTCTGTGTGCGTGTGTGGGAGACTGAGTTAGGGGCTGTATGGAAATGCAATGCACGCTGTATGTGTGTATGATAAAGTGCCACAGGTAAATGCCTTAGGGGCATATCTTTGAGTCTGTAACAAAAAAGGATATGCGAATAAGACAGTGTCAAACATGTGTGTATTTTTTAGATCTGCGCCTGTTTTTAGTTACGTGTTGTGTGGATGTTAGTTTGTGTGATGGGAGAAGCCTACCTTTAAGCATCATGATGTAAGACAGGACAGCTTGGACATAAGAGCTGCACAACTATAGATAAAATCATGATCACGATTAACTTCCGAGATTATATTTGTATTGAACTTTCACACGTTTTTGTCTTCTTGCTTAACATCGTTTGTTCTGAATCTGTTTTTCCAAAACACAGATGATGATTCTATGCAGTGGACTTGCTCATCGCCTTCTGCTTAAGACATTTGAATTTATGTTTACATGAACATTAAGACTGTTTTCACAAGCTAATTTAATGCCAGCGCCTCAAAAATGAGGCTAAACCATCTCGATCGCCCCCTGGTGGTTTGGTGCGCTTGATTTGAGGTATAGGCAAGTTTTTTACGAGCAAAGCCCACATTTTAAACGTCAAAATTACAGTCCATCATGTTCATTCCAGTGTGGGAAGTCAAAATCGCGATTGAGATTAGTTCACGATAAATTGTGCTGCCCTATTGGACACATTGTTCATTGTTTAGACTATTGAAATAAGTATAGTGATTTGCAGATTATCACCAGTAAGAGGCAAATGGAGACATTTCAAGCAAAACGTTGACAGAAATGGTGGCGATTACAGATCAATTGAGTAGATTCACGCTGATGGCAAACAGTAGGAGAGGAAACAGACCAATGCAGATAAATAATCTGCAGAGCACATGGAGGGAAAAGGTGAGGGAGAAAAGAGACAACTGAATACAGATCAATAGGGTGAAATGAGTTTGGGTGTAGATGGGTGGATCAAGTCGAAAAAAGCGAGAGACGGACAGAGGGTGTGCTGGAGGAAAGAGAGAAAGACGATGAGTTTTTGGCTCACGCTCAGTCCTCTTGCAGAGCAGCTGGACTTCATTAGTGGCTGGTGTTAATTACTGGGACTGTACACACACGGGCACGCACGCAGATAAGTGCTCGCACATACGCACGTGAACACACACTCTAACAGATGCACATGTGAACGCACACAGCCTGGTATTCAGGGTCACCTTGCTAGCCTTGTTTGAACCAGCAGAGAGAGAGGAGAGGTGCCAGACAGACAGAAACACAGAGTGAGCGTCAGTCCATAGCAATCAGCTGTTAGATGTGCAGGTGATGCTGTTGTTTGCTCAGTCAATAAATGCAATAAGGTGTGTATTATGGAGTGTATTGGCACATGAAAGAAAAAAGGTTTAGCTACTGTCCTTGGATTGTAAGTAGCAGCAGAGATGAGTTTCACAATTGATTCTACAAGAATGCATTGGAAGACGTTAGCTAGATAGAAAGATAGTGATGACTTTGTGACTGCGAAATAAACACCTGACACTATTCATGATGCAGCTGTGAAACTGAAGTGCAGTATGACTCACTGCTTCATTTATTCATGCTTCAAATTCTGGAGTCAAATCAAAAATGATGGACTCCTCTAAATGAATTTGCCCAATGCTTAAGAAAAACACAGAAGCAAAAGTCACATATTTGGAGTAAGTGCACCTTTTTATGACTCCCTTTCAACGTTCTGGCGGCGTCACAGTTTGATAGATGATTCCCCGCTGTTCTTAGGGACCAAACGCATTCCATCTTATAAGAGAAACGCAGCTGAGACCGGAATCCGACAGGAGTAACAGAGTAGGAGGTGACTCCAACAAAGGACCCCTAAAAACCTTTCTCATTTTAACCAAGTCTGTACCGATCAGTGTTTCTACAACTCAGAGAAATTCATAGAGCAATAGAAAAATACAGAGCTCCTGCATCCCCCCCCCCTATGAGCCCACTGTGCTCTGATGTGTGTTTATGTGTTACAATGGCGTTTGTTAGCAACCAGAAAATTACACCAGTAATGACAAACAGATGAGAATGCTGCGTGGGGTCTGGGTGCCGTGTTGGCGGGACGTTGCGGGGTTCGCTGCTCTGCTTGTGGATTACTGGTGTCGTTTCCTGGTTGCTGCGAGGGGTCTGCAAGACAGTGAGGCACAGAGGAATTTAGCCTGAGCACACACACGCAAGTGTGTGGCGAACTGGGAGTGGAGATCCATGGAGCCGAGGCTGAGAAAAGATAAGGTGTGTGCCGGTGAAACTCCGCGGAGTAGCGCGGCTGAGAAAAGATAAGGCTGAGTGAGTGTGTGTGTGTGGGTGAGGAGCTCCACGGATTGGTCCATTTGGACCTGGGTATGGTTACGTCACCATACTCGGGAAGAAAAACATTGAAAAAGAAAAATCTCGAACGAGGCGCTCTGGGTCTTTTCTGTGTTAGAGTTGTACTCGCTACAGGGTGTACTTTGAGGTTTGTGACTATGCAGACCATTTACATGCAGAAAAAGCTACATAACACACAAGGGGACGGGTAATAACCGGAAAAGCATGACATGGGACCTTTAAGGTTTGCGCTAACAGGTTTCTGTTAGTATTTACGACAGTCCAATAGAGTTCACTATATTATGCCGGTAAGATGCTGATAGTCTCTACATAAGGATCCAACCAACGTTTTGAATGTGCTAACGTGTTGTTGTGTAATTTTGTCAGTTATAGCATATAGCGTACCTTTTTGAAGCATCAATTCCAAAAGTGGACAGGGCAAGGTGTAATTTGGATGGAAAATCCCTGCAGTGACACAATAATTTTACTCTTGATAAACCTTTGTTCAAGGTTTACCTGTAGCCCATGAGTACATTGGGTTTTCACCAACGGATTGGAATAGAACGCAAGTCAGAACTAAGATAAGTGTGCATTGGCCAATGAATTTGGTCCACCGAGTGGTGCAGTGATGACTTATTTTTGTAGGCTGACCCAGAAGTAAGCATTGCATGGGCTCCCTTGACAAAGAAAAATCCCATTGGAATATTACAGTAAATAAGATTACACACGCATGATACGTTTTTTTCCGCAGGATAATCTGCAACACTCCGTTTGGATTTTTGAAGCATAAATGCCATCGCCAGAAGTGAAAAGCTAATGTTAAACTAAATACAAACTACATCACGGTTGCATGGCTGCCAGTCACCACTGCTAAGCTAAATGCAGCTAATGTTCAGCGTGATGATAAAGGTGGGGTAGGTAATTTTGGAGAAACCAGCTCGAGTGCGCTATATTTGAAAATACACAACCGGAAAAAATCTGCTACTTCCTTAGAGAGCCCCTCCTCCAACACACACGAACGCGCACATGACCAATGAGGGCACGAGATAAGTTTGTGCACAGATGGAAGGCTGACAGGCAGGTAGGCCATCCAGTTATTTTAGCCGGGCCGGCTAAAATGATTGGTCGTACTTTTTACAGTATTACGGCTTCCACAGATGACATTTTTTTAATGGATTTTTTGTCAAAGCACTTCAGATATTCATTGCTATCGGGATGTTAAGAGCATTCCATGGAATATAACAAAATGTTTATCTCGAGACGGTTTCTCAAACTTACCTACCCCACCTTTAAGGAGTCTCATTTAGATGCCTGTAAGAAACCACCATTTTTAAGATTCTAGAATGTGTGCTTCACACGTTCACAAATGGGGTATTTACTGACATGTGTGATGTCGTAGAACAAAATGCGATAATCTCGTTAAGTCAGGCAAAGTTAGTTGTTCTTTGTAAGTATTTGGTTAGATAACCAAATACTTACAAAAAACAACTAACTTTGAAACGATGGAACTGAAGTGGTAAAATGCTGACCCATTCCTGCACAACTGTACTGGATAAACAGCCCCTAAACTTAGAATGTAGTACCCAGGGAGGGATAGGGAAGACGGTTTAAAGATGAGCAACAAAACAGCATGAGGTGAGAAGCAAAGCCATGCTGGGAGAGGTTGAAGGGTTTTCTCTGGCTCTTAATTACACGACAGAAGACAGGAGAAGGCAGGATCGAGAGCGAAGAAGAGAGAAAGGTTGAAACAACGGTACACACTGTCGCTCTTATCTTCCGTCTCCAAGCAGATGTCGACCAGGCTGTTCTCTTTATTGCAGCACAAAAGGCCTTCTGACAAAAATACACACACAGAGGCACTCACACACACATCAGCCTGGACAAATCAATGCATTCTGGTTTCAGTAATTTCCCAAGGTGCTTTGCTCTGCATACCCTTGGGTGCGTAAGGTGACAAAGACAGCCACGGAAGAGAGAATCTCTTTCTGCCCTGCTTTTCTTTCTATCTCTTTTCCCTTATTTGTTTTCTTTCCTTTGCTGCGTTCAGCTTAATTTATTTTCTGTTTACTGTAATTTCATTTACACACTACGTGAAGCTCCCTATACTGTTAGATTGTGAGGGGTGTTTGCTTTTTGTGTAAAATGATCCATTCTTTAATCCACGTTGGAAAATTGGTGGAAATGAGCTTTCAAATTTGATCATCTAAGATCGAACGCAAGATCAGCAACCAACTATTGACCATTGCGTAGCTCACTCAAAGCCTACTGAGTCGTGTAAACCATAATGCAATAATTAACCTGTAAAAGCCCACATTTGAAATAGCAGCATTTGTGCAAAATGAGGTGCGTCTTCAGTCTTGTACTCAGCCTGCACCCGCACAATGCCCTGCACAGAATATCCTATATAGTATGCTCTGTTTAAAGGCTCTGTAATCTGCCGGTAGACTGCAGGTTTGTAGATTGGACACAGAGTGTGGCCAGGAACACCACGTGAGCCCCCCCTCCACCCACTACATAATGATAATTACAATCATTATGCAAATTATATCCTCAACTAATGTGTTTCAGGTGAAAAAAGTCATTTTTACAACTTTATCCACCTCTTTCCAGCTTTTATTTATTTCTCTTTCCGTGACCCTTCCCTTCACCACCTCCTCCTTTACCTCCTCGTCTCTGTCCCTCTTCATCCTCCTATCTCTCCCGGATGGGAGACACTCATTTGTGACAGAGCCAACCTGCTAATGGTGGATGGCAAGAAACAAAACTGGCCATGCCAAATACACGCACATGCACACACACATTCACACACGCCGTATGTGTACGGAGTAGCATGAACATCCATCTGGAAATACTCACACTGAGACATCCTCTGCACACACACACACACACACACACACACACACACACACACACACACACACACACACACACACACACACACACACACACACACACACACACACACACACACACACACACACACACACACACACACACACACACACACACACACACACACACACTGCAAACATTCCCAGGTAGAGGCACACGGACACACATCAGTGCATAGATACACATTCACACTAATGTATTCACACAACACTGTTTGCTCCCCGCTGCATTGCTCCTGGTGCTGGGCTCCCTCTCTGCTCTGCGCCGCGCCTCCTCCTCTCCCTCCTCCTCCCCCACCACCTCCTTTGCCTTCTCCCAGTACATCTGGCACGCTCAGCTGCCGAGGAGCGCCATAATTATCCCGCCGGAGACGCACGCGCTCGCACACTCGCACACACACCCCGCGACGGTAGGCTCACACACACTCGTCTTCGGCGATCCGCGCTGCTCCCTGCTGCTCCTCGTCACTACCGGGGCTTCATTAGAGAGTGTGTGCATGTGTGAGGGTGTGTGTGTGTGTTGATGCATGGTGCTTTTGGATGCTATCCAGATGTTTTTTTCTTTATAGTTGAGGAGTCGGGCGTGTCCTAGATGCAACTGCCCTGCTCCTGTATGCTCAGTGCTTTGAGTTTAAACCATGCCAGTCTCACACATTTTCCAGTTTCTTTCACTTCTCACACTCTTCACGTCAGTGTCCTGTGTAGTTAAGCAAGAGGGCAGCAGAGAGTCTCAGCTTGTGTCCGTTTGGGATGTAAGTAGGACCTTGTTGTGTCGCAGAAAGAGAACTTGCACCTCTTCAGTCATAATTCATCTTTTTGCCACATGAAAAATCCCACCTCTTTCTGATTTGTTAATATTTATCTTTGAATAAACCTAGAATAAATTGAAATATCATTATCAAGTATGCATTTCCACAAATGAAGACACTAAATTGAAAGGTTAAAAGACCTCATAATATTATTAAATGGAAAATGTTAAAATAAGAAATGTTCCCCACTCACTGCAGTAGTTATTGCAGGGTTGTTTGTGTGTGTGTGTGTGTGTGTGTGTGTGTGTGTGTGTGTGTGTGTGTGTGTGTGTGTGTGTGTGTGTGTGTGTGTGTGTGTGTGTGTGTGTGTGTGTGTGTGTGTGTGTGTGTGTGTGTGTGTGTGTGTGTGTGTGTGTGTGTGTGTGTGTGTGTGTGTGTGTGTGTGTGTGTGTGTGTGTGTGTGTGTGTGTGTGTCGGAGAAAGAGAATTTGAATGAGTGTAGTGTGATTGGCAGTAATTGTGTGTCCATGTGTATTTAAAGTGTGATTGGTATTCAGTGTGTAAGTGTGTGGTTGTGTGTTTGTGAATGTACTCTCACAGTGCCCGCTGCGGCTGCTCCGAGTGGTACTGTAGGTTTGATTCCCTCTGACACTTTGTGTCAGACTTACCGCCGAGCAAAAAGCAATTGAGCTTTGTGAAAAGAGACTGGAAACGCCTCCCACCATTCTATTTTCAATCCATGCTTTTAGTGCCACGGGAAGCATGGAATAAAGCACCCGCATCAGTCACATGGATGGGTGCTAAAGACCAATCAGGTGACAAGTCTCGACTGGAGCCCGGTGATTGCATTCACAGCAGCTACCTCCAGTTGTCACCTTTTTTACTCGTGCAGACGTTTCTGTAAGGCACTTCATAAAATTAAAGGTATATGTCATGATGAAAACATTACTAAGGCACATAGTGCACTAAGGATTGTCGCTAGAAACACGTTGCTTTAGAAAGCGTTGTATTTCTATGGTTTAACTCATAGCCTAGAGTGCACTCTTTTCAGCAGCATTAAAAAAAAAAGAAAAGAAATGTGGGTGTAGATGGGTGGATCAAGTAAAAAAAAAAGAAGAAGAAATATTTACAATTTTTCTTGTCAATGTCACAATTGGCCCAGGCAGCCAATCAATTCAAGCTTGGGGTGTCCTACAGTATACCACTCCTGTTATAATGCCAGTAGATGTGGTATACACAGTGGGACAATGGCAATTGCAGATAAACACTGCAGCCTGTACAGCTCCTTATGGGTACTGCAATGTGTAAAGTGCGCTACACCCCTGGTCGTTTCACCATGGAGCAAAGCAGCAGAAAGTCGACTGGAGTTAAAGAGAGCGGGAGCTCAAAGTTATCCTTCTGCGCTACGTTGCGTGCATGGCTTCCTTCTGCAGGGCGAGATAGGCCAATTTGGTTCTTTAGGTAACATAAAGACTATACTTGCAATGGCTTTCCGTAAACCTACTGTAGTTTTTAACTGCAAACATACCAATTAGTTGGACGTGGGCTAGTTACTTAATATCTGGCAGAGCTGCTTTATGTTTTTCTAATTTATGTCATTCTACTTTTCAATAAGATTAACGTACATTCTGACTACACGCACTAACACTAACACAACGCAACCAGTGGTGTTGGCCTGTTTCTCCAACTCTAATGTGAAAGAAATATGGATCCTGTCGTGTCCCTGCAGCTTATGGTTGTTTCTACTCCACATGTTTGTGGACACAAATACATTTGATACCATTCCTATTGATTATACCACATGCAAGTTAATTTGGTAATACATCTGAGCAGAGAATATCTCGGACACACTGATGTGAATTCCCCACTCGCGTAACGAGAAACTATGGGACCGGTTGAAAGGCCCGGTCTAGTTGGCCTCAGTTCCTCTGTCCTCTCCTTTCTTTTAATCCCTGCAGCTCTCCTCCATACTCCATCATGCTACCCCCCTCCTCACCCCCCCTTCCCACTTCATTGTCTGTCCACTTCCCCTACGGTAACAGCTTTACCCATGAGATTCACTGGACTCTCACAGACACATAGTGCTAGGGGCCTAGGTAGAGGTGTAATTTCCCCAGTGTTCTCCCTAACCTGGAATATCTGACACTGGGACACCAGACTGTCTTTGTGTGTCTGTGTGCGGATGGTGAGATGTGAAGAGAGAGAGGGGAAGTAGAGGATAGGGAAGGTTTGAAAAATATTTAGTTTTTTTGTCTATGAGTTCTTTCAGGAACTGCAAGGTTTCCACAATGGAGCCAAACAGGACTATCCAGGGTTAAGAGTCAAATCACATTAACAGGTGTGTAATACAAGGTCAAACAGGACCAGCTTTAGCCTTCCTACCATTCCAATACATCTGCAATATCTAAATATGTGCCTGTTTGTGTGTCTTGAATACTGTATGAAGAAGTGTAATAATACGTCAAATTACGAGTGAAAGTTTGGAAATGCAAAAAAAAATGAATCCATTAGTACGATGATAAGGTTCAGTCTCAAGTGTTTCAATATACTTTTGACTGTAGGGTTGGATTGCAACTGCAAAGTTAAATATTCAATATAGGAGAGAAGACGTTTGGAAAGTATTTTAAAGAAGTGAAAGTCTATAGGCTCTTACATCTTTGGCACTGATTGAAGGGAGTTATCCATGAGGGAAATGGAATCCCATGCATCAGTAGAGTTTGCACCTCAAAATGATGACTGGTAGGCCTGACTTCCTATAGACAAAAAAGACAGTCAGACAGTGTATTGTGAGTTAACGTAATGTGCCTAGAGTCACATTGAGTAGGATTAGTCAGTTGAGGTTTGGAAACACATTTTTAAATTGGCCTACTTCTACACAACAAGTTTTTATGACCAGGGTCCGCCATTTGTAAAGCTTTGTCTTGGATGCATGCTTAAGATATGGCACTTGATCCCTACACTATTCCACCCTAAACTACATAGGTTGGCCGTTGGCATCTAGAAACACCCCAAAAACGAATGTAATTTTTACAATGGTAGGAAACTGATTGCATTTGCTTTGATTGACATTCCAACTGAGATTTAAGCAGTTTTGCATTTTGATATTAACACAGCTTTTTCATTGTTATTCTCAGTTTCATAGAAAAATAGATCTGCTATAAATGATCACGGTTGTTTTTTGGAAGATCTCTTCTACAGACTTGTATTTTATCTCTATCAGACATTACATCTCCTGCCATTTCAATTATACCCTAGTCAATTTTGCGATTTCAAAATAATTCCCAATAATTGTTCAGCCATAGCATTGAGTCACTTTACACTTCTGTTGATTACATTTTCATGTCATTATAAGACAGACGTCATCATTATCACTATGTATTCTATCAGCCTAAGCTTGAGTATCGGTCTGCCCATCTGTCCATTAGTCAGTGTAAACGCCGCAGACAGCGCTGGCTTCCAGACTTAAGTTTGGACAAATGGCTGTCGGATCGATAGCTTCCCACCAGCAATATTTGGTATCAATGCATGTCCTCCTCATTACCGCAGCAGGCTGCCCTCTCCATGGACCTGAATTATTCATACACACAAACAGGCACAAATATGCACACACACACACACACACACACACACACACACACACACACACACACACACACACACACACACACACACACACACACACACACACACACACACACACACACACACACACACACACACACACACACACACACACACACACACACACACACACACACACACACACACACGCACAGCATCACAGAAGAAGCTGGCCTTTTGCTTTCTCTCTCCGCAACCAACCCTCCCTCCCTTTCTCTCTTTCAGTTCCATTCCTTCCCTCCTCTCTTTCTCTGCTTCACGTCAGCCCAGGGCAGAAGACGAGTAGACCAGCCCTGCCTCCTTTTTCTCTCCCCCTCTCCTTTTTTAAACTCTCATTCACCCGGGTGCTTACTCATGGATACTTGCCTCGCTCAGCACATCTTCCTGTCCGCATGCTGTGTCTTATTTTAGTTTTCTAATAATACCACTTAGACCACATCATTATTTTTAATAAAGTGATCCTGTTTAAATATCTCTTTAATGACCTTATTGTCCCCACAGCAAAATAACCAATTACATTTGTTGTGGTGTCCTATCAGAGGCATAGACTAACATTTTTAATAGGATATTGACCCGCTAATACGCCTTCCACTTAATACTGTAATATAATTGTACAAAAATATATACCATACACAATATATCAAATCCAACTCTACCTTCTTCCTAGTCTGCCTTTCACCTGTTATTCTTCCGCTGTAATCAAACTGAAATGACCTGCTCTACAACTTGTGTTATTCTAGTGGCAGAAATGGTCTCCTCCTACAATAATGATCGTAAAGTTTAACAGCGTGGTGTTCTTGTAGCCGTTAGCCACTTAATGTTGTCTGCTAATGGTTTCTAACAATGCTGCTACTGTGTGTATGTGCGGTCCCTGTAGTCCAATCACGGCTGCTCTGCAACAGTAAATAAATATGAGGATCAGCGTTAATTACAGAATACATAAAGACGGGTGTAGCTCGGCTTTGGCCAACAGCCTTTAATGACAGATATATACACAAACCCACAGGACAGAGGTTACATTTTAATTGTTTTTTTACAGTTGTACTGAATCAATATTCTGGAAACACAACTCTTTCTACGCTTACAAAAACGTTGCTCATATTTACGATTTTGCCAATTTGGTAACGGGTGTGTGCAAGCTAGATAAAAAGGATACCTGTGTAGGTATTACTAAAACGAGCGACCATGAAACATATTTTTAGCATGGCTCCCAGGGTTGATTTTAGAGCAGAAATCCTTAGTATAACATGTTTTAATAGCATGTATAATATTGTTGCCATGATACACAATTCATTATAGGTGCTTGTGCAATGATGTCACTATTGTTGATTTTCCTTAGTTGTTGTTGCGGTATAATGATCCTCATCAGTTGATGCAATTGTGTGCCCTAAATCATTGCTGCTGTGCTATTGTTTGTAGTTATGCTTGATTGTTTATCATCAGTTGTTGATTTCAGACAGAGGGTAAATAGAGTTGCTGCAGCTCAGGTAGTATGAAAAAAGTAAATGCCTTTTTGACCATTAAAGCATGGAAACATGTCACAGTAGAGGCACAACATACAATGATGGAACCTGCACATGTCCATTATAGGGCCCCTTTAATTGTTGATGTGGTGAATGTGTTCATGATCAGTTCAGTTGTTACAATAGTACACTAGCCATCATTTGTTGTTCCTGTTGTACACTGTTGTGCACCATCAGTTGTTGCTATGGCACTATGTTCTTCATCAGTTGTTGCCATGGTAAACTGTTCATGGTCCAGCAGTGAACTGCAAGTTATGCCTTTTTAATATGTACGGCATCGCCGAAGCCTTACTCTGGGGCGGAATTCAGATGACATATCTGCGTGTTTGCATGTATGTATCCGAGTGTGTATTTGTGTGAGTTTGTGTAGGTGGGTGTGTGTAGGCGGGGGGCATTGTGCCCTGAGGCGCTCAGTCCTTAGCGGTTGGCTAACGGGGTGCAGACAGAGCGACCCTCATCTTTGCCCTGATCGATGCAGTGTGTGTCTGTGTCTGTGTGTTTTTGTGTCTCGTTAGCAGGAAGCCGAGGAGAGGCCAGGGACCCCTGCATTCCCTGTCCAGGGACACACACAGGTCCCAGCACCTGGACCAAACATACACTCACTCACACAAAGATGCAGATACACACTCCAGACACACACAACTCACCACCTATCTCTCTCTTTCTCACTCACTTTCTAATTTTCCCTGTGTGTCGCTCTCATACACACTTTCTGCCTCACACACACGCACACACACACACACACACACACACACACACACACACACACACACACACACACACACACACACACACACACACACACACACACACACACACACACACACACACACACACACACACACACACACACACACACACACACACACACACACACACACACACACACACACACACACACACAAAGGGGACCCCTGCTGTTGTAATTAAAGGTGTCCTTGACGATGAGATTGAGAGCTTTCACACTTTTGGAACCTTGAACATCAGGACTATTTTAACACACACACTTTTTCTTCTACCCACCATACTGTACCTGTTCACATCAACATCTGGTCCACAAACACACATGCACACACACTTGTCAATCCTCTTGCCTGTTCTGTGTTTAACGGGGGTTGCAAGACATGACAATAATCGTTTTAAAAGACAAGCATTCATAAAATAGCACACTGGTATAATACACAGAATAATGAGACATTCAAATGTCTCTATTCTCCCACTGCATGCATCTTTTCTCTGTATTTTCTACAGTGAGGAGCCCTGGAAGCATTAGTACGTGTGTTTGTGTTACATGTCTGTACTTTAAGCTTAGTGCTACTGCAGCACACTGGGACTGCTGTGTGTACTCAATCTGTATGCATGGGGTGTGTGTGTGTGTGTGTGTGTGTGTGTGTGTGTGTGGGGGGGGGGGTGTGTGATATAGATATGGTAGTTGCTGATGAATTAAATGCATTTGTGTGCAGAAGGATAAGCTTTTTTTAACTGCGCTCTGTACCAAGTAATGTATTCCAAATCAAGGAATAACTTATATTTCTTTATCACCTGAAATAGCAGAAATTATTTTTGGTCTATAAGGAAGGAGTTGGAGTGTGCAGCCCCATTGCCATAGCCTTTATTCAATAAGGTAGTTTAGAATGTCACAGAGTAGCATCTCAAAATGCTTACAATACAATTGAACAAGCTCTCTTTACAACACACCTCATAATTTGGTGAAAGAGGACTACAGAATAACCTTTGGTTGCAGTGTTGCAATAAAGAAAACGTTTCATTTCTGAGCACTAGCACGTCATTTAGGTGCCCACACTTTTGTATTGTTAGTAGGATAGGGGACAAGTGGTGTTGCAGTGTATTTCTCGACATCAAAAATGTCAATACTACTGTTCATTACCCCTTCATTTTAGGGTGAAGTAGAATATCAGTAAGAGAGCCAATCAGTGACAGAGTAGAAGGCGGGTCTTAAAAAAAAAGAAAAAAATAACTATTGAATGTCTGGGGTTCTCGAACAAAATGTTTAATCGTAGTTGACAGACTTTTTTAAGGAAGTACACAATCCTTAGAAGTTTATATTTCCATATAATATGACTATGAATCTTTTCACCCCCTCTGTTTGTCCGTCTATCCTTAATGTTCATTGGTCTCCCCCCTCCCTCCTCCTCTGAGCTCCGCCTCTCAGTCCCTCCCCTCCTCTTCTCTGCTGGGGGAGATGGAGGTTTTGGGGGGGTTTATGAGTTGGCAGTCCAACTGCTGAAAGGGTGGACAC
>NC_136903.1:30037816-30067816 GCF_949606895.1 Notothenia rossii | reverse complement strand
GAGCAGGAGGAGATTGGAGAGATTGAGAAAATATTGAATGACTTCAATTTGATTGTGTAATTTAAAATGTGCAGCTACAGCTTTCACTTGGTCAGTATTAGACATGACACGATGTGAATATGTCTTACTGCCCGATAAACGATAATAAAGGGCAAAATAAAGGTCATCATAATTGCTGATTATGTTTTTCTGGGTTTCCCTCTCCTGTAGTGTAATGTTTTGTGCATGTAAAGGGTCTGCAAAGGCTAACATCCCAAAGCTCTCTTCAGAAGGAGTATCTCTTTGGGTCGAGCCACTACATATTTTTCCGTAATCCTCCTGGGGTACTGACCAGATGTACCCCAGGGTATCCCCCTGGGATACCTCAATATTAAGGTCAATAGCAAATAGCAATAGCAAATACCGCCTTGGCAAAAATAATTTGTCGCCACAACCTTCAATTTCACTGCTACGCCGATGACATCCAACTTTATATCTCAACAAAAACCATTACCCACACAACACACTCCACTCTCATCAACTGTCTCTCAGAAATAAAAGCATTGGATGCAAACAAACTATCTCCAACTGAACAGTGCCAAATCAGACATCATCACCATCGGCCCCCGTTCCCGTATCAAAGACATCCATAATTTCAACTTCACCATTGACAGCCACACTCTATCTCCCCCCCCCCTCACATCCGCAACCTCGGAGTCATTTTCGACAGTCAGCTCAAATTCAACCACCATATAAATCACATCACCAGGACCGCCTTTTTCCATCTCAAAAACATTGCCCGTCTCCGCCCATCACTCTCCTCCTCTGCTGCTGAAACCCTGATTCATGCATTCATCACTTCACGACTCGACTACTGCAATAGCATCCTCTATGGCATACCATCCAACCTCCTCAATAAAGTCCAACATATCCAGAACTCTGCTGCCCGCCTCCTCACCCACACCCGCTCCCGAGACCACATCACTCCCATCCTCCAGAACCTCCACTGGCTCCCCATCCGTCAAAGAATCCACTTCAAAGTCCTCCTCATTACTTACAAAGCCCTCAACAACCAGGCCCCCCCCTACCTCACAGACCTGCTGCACCACCACACCCCTTCCCGCTGCCTCCGCTCATCAGAAGCCAACTTCCTATCCATCCCCACCCGCACCAATCACCGGACCTGGGGGGACAGAGCCTTCTCCGTCGCTGCCCCCTCCCTCTGGAACTCACTCCCACAACCCATCAGAGACTGCACCGACCTCACCACCTTCAAAACACCCACAAAGACTCACCTCTTCAATCTGGCTTTTATTGTTTTTGTATTATTTGACTTCAACTTTAACTATATATTTATTTGTTGTTCCTTTCTTCTCTTTTCTTTTCTCTTCACTATTATCTGTAAAGCGTCTTTGAGCACCTGTAAAAGCGCTAACAAATTAAATCTATTATTATTATTATTATTATAATAGTAAATCAAATAGACCTGGTACAACTGAATCTACATGTTCTCTGCCTCAGCAGTGATTCACTGAAGGATCATGTATGCATCTAGTGTAGATACAAAGGGAGTCACACAGTAAATAAGAATGTGTGCTCAATGCATACAGTATTTTTAAATATTTGAATCCCTTGACTCTGAAAATAAATCAAACTGTGTGTTTTTTGCCGTTTGCACACGCACATGGCAGTGGGCTACAGCTTGCTACTGTTTGTTTTAGAGATCTTCCAAAGCCACGCAGTACGAACACATGAACACATGGCAGTAAAGACATTCAACAATGTGTGTGAGCGATGCATCATAAACAGCACTTTGTGTCACTTCTGCTCATGTGCTGCTAGAAAAGGAGAACATTTAAGGAGGTGACTCTTATTCTCTGAATGTGAGCATTATGTTAGAGCGGATCATCCTTTGAATGTGTCGTTCCGCTGCGTCTCCGCATTAAAACTCCCTCCTGAGCATCAGTAACAGGGGTGAGCATGGTGGGGATTTTCAGTGATTTTGATGATAAATCTTCCTCTTTCTCCCTCTTGATCTGTTTTGCCTTTATCCCCAGTCCTCCCTCCATAACTTACCCCCCCCTCCTCTCTCTCAGTGGTCCTCATCTCTCCTCCCCCGCCTCCCTCCATCTTTCCATCCCTCCCAGGGAGAGCAAATCCCTCTTTTCCTAGGTAGGAGTGTAGGGAGGAGTGGTACGGCTTAGATCTCGGCCCCCCGCATCTTCCCTTCATCAGGCCCCCCTCCAGTCACCCCCTCCTCCCTTGCTCCATCCCTCCATTCCTTCCTCTATCCATTCTCTTGTTAAATTATGGTTTTATCCTTCTTTCCTTCCCTCCCTCTCTTCCTTTCACGCTGCCTCCTCTCGTCTTTCTCATCACATTTACATTTTAGCATTGAGCAGATGTTCTTATCAGTGGAATCATCTTTAAATCCTGCCTCATGCGTCACAACTGCTACTCAAATATAAAGAGAAAACAGTCGCGTTCAAGAGAGAAGCAACTTTTCTCGCGCCTTGTTTAGTTTTGAGCCACTTATTTTTCATTTCCCACCTGTTTCTGCATTTCATGCCCTATCTCACTCAGACCCCCACCTATTCTATCTTCCTCCTCCCCAGTTATTGTTCATACAGATTAACCATCACGTCTGTACCTCCGGCCCCTCCACCTCCTCGCCCGTCTTCCTTTGCTCTATCTCCGCCGGCTCAGTGCCGTACCTCTGCCCACATCCTTCCATTTGTGCCCTTTTTTGTTTTGATGGAGCGGGGGGTCTGCCAGTCATTATGATTTATTTCTTCTGTTATTCTTCTATCTTTCGCCCCGTACGCTGTCCCTCTGCCGCTTTTACCTGCCACCGCCGAGGCGATGTCCCTTCCCAGCCGAAATGGCCTCGGAGGGGACATCACAGCTGAATGCCTGAGTTTGAAGAAAAGGTGTTAAAATGAAAGGGAAAGAGCAAAGACGGAGAGGGGGGGGGGAGAGATCAGGAGAGAAAGCATGCAGAGGGGGACCCTGGGGAGTTGCGGTACACACTGTGCACTCGCACCATTATAAGTTAGAATCTGGCTCCCCGCCTTTGCTGCCAATCATCTCTTTGTACACTGTTTTGTGTAACTCGGTAGTGTGCCGTCAATTCAGAGATGTATTCAAATGATCTTTAGACACTTAAAATTCCCCAGACATCCTAAAGGACAACAATTACATTACAATATATTGTAATGGCACAGCATAAAGCACATGTCCCCTCATCATATCTTTAAACTTCATTCTCAATATCATATCATAGAGGTTTAAAATAACATCTACTTCTTATTTGATCAGGATCACTCCGCTTACGTTTATTCAAACAGCTGCTCAGTGATGCTCATGGTTATTATCAGAATGTAATCAGGAAGTGTGTGTGACAATTTTACAAGGGGTTGTTTTCCATAATAACAACAATTGCAGTTATTGGAGCAATGTCTAATTCAAATTGATATTAGTTATAACAGCAGGTCATTTTCAATACGTTGTATCACAACACTGGATGAATAACACACTTATTTTCATTTATATTTTTGTGTTTTTAAAAAAATGTATATGAATATTTAATTGGAATTTTAGCATTTTTTTATTGAGAATTCCCCCTTTTTCATTCATTGCTTACATGTCATGTGACTTACAACTAATGCAGGATTGTAACTTCACTGGACAACCCCTTTTAATTGGATTTTAGTTTTTTTTTCCTTTAATATGAATATTTAGTTGAGGTGTCTGGTATTTCCCTTTAATATTCATTTATTCTTTCAATAGCTTCCATGTCATGTGACCAAGTGACTCCAAATAAATGCAGCTTTTTAATACGATAAGCGAGAAAAACATTGCATATATTTGAGTGTTTTTCTTTTAGCATTTTACCTTTATATTTTTTACATTTCAATTATAAAATAGTGTTTGTGTGAGAAAACAAATAAATTAGATTTTTCTCCTTCTCTTCTGGTCTCCATCATCCTTCTGAGCATGTATCCCTCTCCCCTAACATTTATCCATATTTCCTACCTTCCCTCCATTGCTATCTCCCACTCTCTGTGAGGTGGAGGATGAATTACCCATGTGTGGTATCGAGGCAGCTCCCTAAGCTACACACACGCACACACACACCAGAGCTGGTGTGTTTCTGTGCGTGTGTGTTCTGGTTGTGTTCGCACGCTGTGCTGGTGTGTCCGGGGCTGCTGTGGATTAAACAGACTTTTCTGTCTCCTGCCTCGGAAACACACCCACACAGGCGTACTGTACATACAAAAGGGCACAAGCCCGGTGAAAACACACATATAAGAAATAACCTGACTCACATGGGGCTAAGCACACACGCCAACTGTAGCGCAGCTCACCTGAAGCCAAAACAATGGGCACACACATTCCCAACCACACACATGCACACGCGCACACACACGCACACACACACACACACACACGCACGCACGCACGCACGCACGCACGCACACACACACACACACACACATTCCCCAAGTTATTGGTCCTTGTCTCCTGGTGCGCTAGGTGTGTGACTGAGGAGTAAGAGGCAAATGCCAGACAGAGAGAGAGAAGAAAGAATGCACCCCCTACTATGTTTTGAATGGAACATCCCACAGCACCGGCCCCAAGGGGCCCCTTCATTGCTCCTCCACCCATCTTTCTCTCTCCCTATTCAGCTGTTTCTCTGTTTCCAGTTAAATACCTTCTGTTCACTCCCTGTCATTTCTTTCATAAATATATCCTTCATTTATCACTGTTCCTCTTTTGTCTTTTGTGACATGTTGGGAATTCTGTGGTCAGAGATCAGGTTACTGGTGGCGCTGGCATATCCTGTGTGTGTGTGTGTGTGTGTGTGTGTGTGTGTGTGTGTGTGTGTGTGTGTGTGTGTGTGTGTGTGTGTGTGTGTGTGTGTGTGTGTGTGTGTGTGTGTGTGTGTGTGTGTGTGTGTGTGTGTGTGTGTGTGTGTGTGTGTGTGTGTGTGTGTGTGTGTGTGTGTGTGTGTGTGTGTGTGTGTGTGTGTGTGTGTGTGTGTGTGTGTGTGTGTGTTATGGCAGCCATCTGGTTGCCATTTACCCTGCTTCACTACAGGATACAAGGTCCTAGGTTCTACCCCTACATTTTACTTTATGCGAATGAGTGTAAGTGTGTTAGCGTCTGGGCCACAGGGACCATGCCCCTGCTTGGTTGGCTTGGAAACCCTGTCTACTCAGGTAGGACAATGGAGTGAGCCAGTGGCATCGGCTGGCCTGGGGGAGCATGCCCCCGGACCCCCCTAGAGGAGGTGAGGACCCCCCTAGAGGATGTTAGGTCCACTCCCCTCCTATAAAAATAGCACTTTACCCCTGCTTACTATATATGCCATGAGCTGATTATCGAGCCTTCCTTGTAACAGTCGCGGGTACACAGTGTATGTGCGTGTGGGGAGTGTTGCATTAGAAAATTCCACTGTAGCGCCCGGTACCTTAATGGGAAACCCTACATGTTTGAGCACCCTCTCTGAAACGTCAAGCTACCCCACAGCACCCCCAAAATAAAATCTCTGCGCCACCACTGTGGGCTAAGCCCCAAATGTTTCCAGGTCCAGGAAACGCCACTGGAGTGAGCTATATCTTAACAGCCTAAAGCAGTGCTGTTAAACAACAGAACTTAGCACCCATCGAGAGCTATAGTTCCAGGAGGCAGCCTGATGGATAAAGGAGCATATTATTATTGGACTAGCAATGTTGAGTGGATTGCATTACAATAATATTGATTATTCTCTGTCTGGATTTCACTAATAGTTTTACCATTATCTGTCTGTTATTCAAACTGTTTGATAGAGCTGCTTCTGGGAAAAGGGTTTTTTATCAACAACTGCTACAGGGAAAAGGGGTTTTATTACATTTTTTAGATAAATTGTATTTTGTGGCCTTATACAATTATTATTTGACCCTTGGAATGTATTTCTGTTGTAGTGTCAAAATAATGAAAGGCCAAATTAAACAATGTTGTCGGATCAGGTCTGGGAAACAATTTAATTTCAATTATAAAATTGTGGCGTTATATTAAAATGTGCAGAACCATTTCCTTCAATGCAACAATCATATCATGTTCATTACTCCCTCTCCGAGTAGCTTGGGACCAATAGAAGCTCTGATATGTTGTCAGTTCAAAAGCTGTCACTTTGACTCCAAATGTAATTTCAATAAAATAACCCTGTTTTTACATGGTGATAAAGACATGCTACTAAATGAAATGTGTTTTATATTCATCAATATTAAACAGCTCTGAAGTATTCATGCTAAAAGGTTTTGGTACACAAATACGTCCAATGCTGGTATTCAGAATCGGAATACCTTTATTCGTCCCACAGAGGGGACGTTTATTGCAACTTCCTTGAGTAACACCAGTGTGATGCTCTCTGGGCCAAGATTCCTTCATGATCTGCTACTTTTGTTCTTGAGTCAGCCCATTTTGGCTTCATGTGCCACTGAGCAACTATCAAAGGAATCATCATGCTCTGGCTCCAACAAGTTGCTCAGCGTGGTGCTTGGACTGACACGTCCACATCCATTGTTTCTAACAACCAATGCCTTATAGTAGGGCGATATAGACAAATAATCAGATTGACTTGATACAACATTGATGTTTCAAATTCTCTATGGAGCATCTTCTCCTGAATTTCTCCCACTGTTGACCGTCCGAGATCATAGAAATAATAAATTGGTGTTTGGTCAGCTGTGTTTTCTCAGGTTTACCGCAAGACACTGATGATGGCTTTGTTAGATTTATCGCTGCCTGTCTGTCTGCCGGTGGGTTCAGTGGCTAATGACTAATCATTTAGACAAGTAAGTGTTGTGTCTGGGAACAGCAGCAGAAGCCAAGGTGATTAAACAACGTTTCCTCAACCTTTGGACCACCCGTTCATCTCTCCGTCTCATCCTTTTGTCTCCATGTTTCATTTTCTCCTTCTCTCTCATTAAATCCTTCCACCCTTTTTATTCCTCTTATCTAAACCCTCACCTTCTACCCCCTCCCCCCTATCTCTCTTTCACTCTCTCCCCAGCTGCACAACATTAGGAGATGAATGAATTAATAAGCCACACACACAGTGCTGACAGATAGACAGAGTGGGCCAGTGTTTTGCTGTCATTAAGTGGGAAACACTGGCTCTCCATCATCATGAGCTGTGTGTGACTTATGGAGAGATATTTGTTGGCTGTGTGTGTGTGTGTGTGTGTGTGTGTGTGTGTGTGTGTGTGTGTGTGTGTGTGTGTGTGTGTGTGTGTGTGTGTGTGTGTGTGTGTGTGTGTGTGTGTGTGTGTGTGTGTGTGTGTGTGTGTGTGTGTGTGTGTGTGTGTGTGTGTGTGTGTGTGTGTGTGTGTGTGTGTGTGTGTGTGTGTGTGTGTGTGTGTACCCCCCCCCCCAGTGTTTACTAATCTATGGATGGTCTCCTCAACATTTTCCAATAAGACCTGGACATGTCTGATCATGTGTGATTTGAATAGACTACCTTTGATCAACATGTATTAGTATTCAGTCAAATACAGACTGACAAAACAGCCAGTTACTGTGTGTGTGGTCATTGGTATATGCTCACAGACATGCATGTGTGTGTGCCTCTCTTCACAGACAGCAGGAGGGCCCATGGGGGGAAGTAGAGGAAAAGAGGAGTGTAGTGAGTGTTTGATATTTGACAGCTGATTAAGGAGCGGAGTGAGGAGCAGGGAGCTCTGACAGGAAGTCTCCACGGGCATTATGGGTGGTACGACCCGAAGAGGGGTGGGGGTTGCACAGGGGGCAAACGGATGGAACAGAGAGGGGAGAGACAGACGAGGGAGTCGGTAGAAGAAGATACAGTGGCGCGTTGGTGGGGGTAGATTGAGATTGAGGGGGAGGAGGAAGTAGAGAGCAGAGGAGGCGAGGAGCCTTTCTTGCAGTCGCTTAGTGGACAGGAGGATGGAAGTGTATACAGTAAGGAGAGGAAGGGTGGAGGGGAAGAGGAAGGAAATGGAGGCGGAAGAGGAGAGAGGAAGTTGGCCTGGCATCCTGCTGCTTATCCTTGAACACTCTTGAGGAGGCCTCTCTTTCCATCTCTTCCCTCTTTTTTTTTCTCTTTAACACACACACACACACACACACACACACACACACACACACACACACACACACACACACACACACACACACACACACACACACCGTGCCCAACTGGCACACGAGGGTGCTGTTGCAATTAAAGCGGCACAGCATGGAGCCCAGATTGAGTGAGGGAGGGAGAGAGGACTTCACACCGCATGAACACCACCCCTGGAAGACAGACATGAGGAGGGAGAGAAGAAGGAAGTGGGGGAGGGAGGGATAGAGGACAGGGGTACAATGGTTTGATGATGGGGGTAATGATGGAGAAAATGTTGAGAAATAAAGGCTTACTATACCGTTTGTTATAACATTTATAAAGCTTTGCAAGCATGTTTAAACGAAATGTAGCAAAACACAGACTTTTTTGTTATATTGCTGTTTCTTTAAGGTTTCTATTGTTATCACATTCTTTAAAAGTTTGTGTTAATGAAAAATACCTCATGAGCTCTGCTTCAATCAAGGTGTATCAGAGAGCATTGTGTGTAATATTTTTGCCCCGTTACTGTGACGCAGCGCCGTCACCTCTCCTGCTGTGATTGGTTCTTTAATTAGCTCCTAACAAGAGCCTTCAGGAAGCCGGCGTGCTGATTGGACGTCTTATCATTGGTAATTAGCTCAATTAAGTTATTAGGAGGGTCCTCAGCCCCGTTTCCTGGGGCCGCGCAGGTAGTGCTCCCTCCCCTTGTGTGCGTGTGTGTGCAAAGAACGATTTAGAAAGGGGAAGCTATTTAAAAATTCCAGCCATTTCCTCAGCATTGTATATCTGTAATCTGTTATGTCAAAATGACGTTTTCCTGTTTGATTTTTAACATCAAACATTGGCGTGTATCAAACTCTGCATTGCTTTACATTCTGTCGGATTTCGGTTGTTTATTGGTGACATAGATCATTTGTTTTTGTTTTTGTGTGTGTGTGTGTGTGTCTGCGGTGTCCAGGTGTGATATGGCCTGCGGTGGTTAAAAACACACATCTGGAGCTGTTAGAGCACTCCATACCCAGATGTGCTCTTGCGAGACACACACAACCTTTGCGGTAAAATCAGCGGCTTGCTCAGTTTTTTTTTTGTTTTTAGGGGTGGAGTGGTTTATTTCTTTGCGGTGTATGCCTGTGTGTCCAGACATCAGCTGTGTCTGTCAGGTGTATTTGTACAGAAGTTGACAGATGTTATTTTGATGTTGAGAGTGACACAGGACAAAGGGAATAGACAACAATACAATGACAATGCAATGCACATACACACACCGTCTCTGCTATGAAGTCAGCCATGAGACGATGTTTGGTCAAGCATGGTTGGGTGGAGAGGCAATTAGTAGAAGCTACGTTAGTACGGCAGGGATAAGCGGTGTGTCTCCAACTCCAGCTGTTGTGTACCTACAAATTAGTCAATTATTTTCACTTGCGTATGTGTGTCTGTATGCGTGCACTCCAGTGAATGCAAACAAGTGTGAATATATGGGTCACATCACCCTGTAATTGTTAACACCAACACATAGTTGAATGAACAAAGGACCTTAGTGTTGCATAGTTAGCCCCCCCACCCTCGAGCAGTAGGCACAAAGATGTTTGCCTTCAGCCATATCTATTTATATACAGACGCTAGCCCTCCACCCTTTCCAGTCTCATTCATACATTTTACGGAGAAGTATGTACGGGGTACAACGCAGTCCGCGCTAAGCAGTATGTACATATGACTCAGTAAGTACAACCTAGTAAGACGTATACTTGTTAATTGATTGCTATTGCTGTTTTTCGCTTGGATATATTGGATATATTGGATTTATGTTCAACAGTAAAGGCACACTGGCACAATTGTTATTGACTCAACATTGTGTTGAACACACATTCATTGAGGACTGCCCATTGTTTTAAAAGCCGGTGGTTTCAAAAACCCAACATTTCGCAAAACCTCCTGATTGAAGCGATGGCCTATTTGTCTAATAGCCTGTTTTCCGCATAAAAAAAACACTCAATGCTAAAAAAAAAAAAAAGAGACGGCTACTATGACATGGGCAAGACGAGACCTGACTTTGCCCCTGATTGGCTGGTACTGGTTGCCTTTGTTGGTCGGATTTGCTACATTTAGGTATGAGATTGGTTAGCGTGAGGGTAATAATATTGTGGTAAGCCAATCAAAAGCCTAATAACTGTGGACACTGGAGAGTGTTTATGTTTTTGTGCCCATGGTCCCATAGGTCATTTTTTGGACTACTTTGGTTTCAGAGGACAACATAACATCAATCAACACAATCCATTCCACTTTTTGATTATGTTTAAGACTTTTGCTAGCATTATAATAAGCATAATTGTAGCACAAAAAATAAGAAATATAAAGTAATGGTTCTAAATAAGGTTTGCTATTACCGTATTTGTAACAGACCAAGTAGTCCATATAGTAAGTTAAAAGGTCGGACGAAGAACAAAAGGGCCAAAAACTGGGTGAAGAAACACTACGTAATTAAATGTATGCATCAACGGTTTCTACTAGATTCTGTAAAATGTAATCATCTAAGACAAACAATTTTTTTTCCAAGAATCAAACCAGTCGTATTTGACCCATCAAACTAAAAAGGGGTGTCTCAAAGTGTCTCACAGAGTCAACAACATATAGCTGTTGGGACTGCCTATTAGGGCTGAATGATTCATCGATTTTAAATTGAAATCACGATTTTAAATGATCCAATTAAAAATCGCAAAGCCTGCGATTTTTTTTACTTTTTTTTTTGTTCTTCTTGTGTGCCAGTCATCCACACCAATCAGAAGTGCTGTGCTCCACATGTACCAGCCATTGTTAACCAATCAGAAGAGGTCCATGATAGAAGGTGATCACCTGCCAAGTATATTTGAAAGTGCCTGCCCTTTCCAAATGGCTTCCAATGGAGCTTTCCTAGATGGTTTGGTGAAACAAACCATCTGAGCCAGGTTAGTAATGCTCCATCACATGTTTCTATTACAGGGTGAATCTTAAACTGAAGCTTGACTTTAAAGCAACCCAACGGAAGTTTCATGTAAGTTTAGTTCTTTCACTCATAGCTTGGACTGCGGGGGTGCTAGAGACGGGAGCATGTTGATGCGACCTTCCTAGCCGGAGATATGGCCGCATCTTACTATAAACTTCTGTTGGGTCGCTTAAAAAACAAATCTCGCAAATCGAATCGCAATATCTGTCAGAATAATCGCAATTACATTATTTCCCCAAATCGTGCAGCCCTACTGCCTATGCAAGCTTTATGCAGTGTCTGGTGTATCTGTAGAGGTGAGAAGGGAAAACGAGTAAAGACAGAGAGGAGGACAGGCAACAAGATAAAGAGTAGCAATGGAGAAAGAAGAGAGAGAGAGTGATGAAGAGGAAGGAGAGCACCAGAGAGACAATGAAACTATGCCCTCTAACCACTGCGCTGATATCTCTTTGTTGGAAGTGTGTGTCCTTCTTTATAAGTGTGCGTGTGTGTGAGCATGTATTAATATTGATTTAGCATTCTGGCAGGGGGTCTTTGAACCTCATTTTCCCTACTCAAGGCCCCTGGGACATGTTGTAGATACACACACATAAACACACAAGAAGCGGTGTCAGATGTAATTAATGATATAACCTGAAGCCTTGACAGAGAGACAGAATGGCCGTGTGTGTAAATGTGTGTGACTGTCGGAGGGGTTTTGTGAATTTAAACACGCCTGTGTGTTCTTGCCTGTCTGGCTGTTTGTGAGACTGAGCCGATGAGTGAGAGGAGAGGGCTAAACTGTGATTCCCAGTAGTGCCTCTGCTCTGCATGTGAACTCTCTTAAGTAGACTGGAGGACTGGTTAGTGGAGGACTTGTGTATGTGTGTGCGTGGATGTGCATTGCAGTGTGTGTGTCAAGCTGAATGTTTAATCCATACGCTGCCGTCATGTAGCCTCTATCAGCTCTTTTATGCTTATTAGCAAGAGATACACGTTTTATCTGAATTTTTTAGACTGCAGTACGTGCTGCCGTTGGTGTCATGAGTCATCGGTTTCATGGCACATATATACTTGTTTTCTTCCAGTAGAAAAACAGAATAAAACTGCAGTATTTCACATTCACTCTCCAGTACACTCAACAGCACAGAAATATGTGAAGACATGTTCAAAAATACTCCATAAAGAATAGGAGGACTGCTAGATATTGCAACCCAAGTGAAGAAAAGTCGATTGTTTTGGCAGATAAAACTTACTTCAGTCTCTACATTCGCATAGATATGCTTTAAAAGCTTCTCTTAATTAAGAAGTGTTTTTTCAATCTGTTAGTCAGATTTCGCCATTTTAGTCATAAGAAATACAATTGTGCAAGCCTTCCTAAATCACCTCAAATGTGCATATTTTTTAATGGCCAGTAGTAGACGACTCCTAGGATTTTTTTTACCATAATAAACATTGTACACAGGAGTTTTTTGTCCCAATCGCTTGTTTTAAGACTTCTTCAATCCTGCAGTCACGTTTAGAGTTAAATTAACCTTAAAGCACGGTATGTGTAGGGCGTGGTTACCCTTAGATTATTAAAGTTGCTTCCACTGTGTTGTCCAGTTTGGTCCAGTGTTTTTGGTCTTCTGTCTGAGCTTTGAATTGAACTACCTTCTTCATTCATTTATAAAGATGTCTAACATGTATTTTAAATAACTGAATATACACTTAATGTCATAATTTATCTACCTTCAGATATATTTTGGGCATTATTGTCTGTCTAACCTTATCCGCCAGTTGCTCTGTGTCTCAGTGCATCTTTTGGGATTCTCTTTATAAGTCTACACACTCACTGACACACGCTCGTACTCACACACAAATCTCTCGGCACATGTATATTTGATTCGTGCCTGAGAATAATTAATAACTTTGTGTTCATTTATTTATTTGTTTGTGTTTGGGGCTGACAGAAGTGAGAATTGTGAGTCTGTGCTTGTGCTGTTTGTGTAAGGACCTAAAGGAGCTATTGTTTGTATTATTCAAATGCAGTACATTGAACATGTACTACCTTTTGGCAGGTTAGCTTCTGTCTCAGTAGTTTTTGGTGAACATTGATGTTTTATAAGAAACATGATATATGTAATTGATTATCTTTTTGGATCAGAACTCTGTCTACTGTGCGAAAACAAAAAGACAATGACAGATTACACAATATATACATGTTGTTATTCAAGGAGCAGTGTGAAAGAAACAGCGTTTTTGTGGGGTTTTCTTGTGTTTTTCACCACTTAATGTCAATCAGTCTCTTAGATTAAGTAAGCCCTTTAATACACAGCACCTAATTATCCCTAACGTAGCACTTGGAGAAAAAATTACTGAAGAGCGATTGAACAAAATCAGATTGTTTTAGTGCTTATTCTTCCAAGATCGTGCAGCTGATCACAGGTTGGGGCAGGAAATCGGCGACTTCTTTCTTCTTTAAGAGTGACCGCGTCGGTACGAGTGATTGAGGGCTAATTTTGACCCTTTTAAGCTTGAGTATTCCTGTTCCAACCAGCACGAGATTTCTTTTCACGAAAGCTTTTCCTTGATTAGCCGTTCTTAGGATTACACATACACAAGTGGAAAACCAAATATATAAAAACCCTGAATGTTAGTTGTAGCTAAGTGTTTCTATAATGTTTAAGTGGGAAATTGAGCTGTGGCTGCCCCCTTATTAACTTTAATGGTGAAATTAATCACCTTTTAGTTTTGTGAATAACTGGGAAACTAACCTAGATTGCATTTTCCCACAAAGACAAAATGGAACACTGTCTGTTTTTGCCATGTACTTCCTCTTTGGGGCTTGCTGTTTTCGAAGCAGTCATGTTTACAGCAAACAGGCATCCTCAATCTCTGTTGCTCACTCAACCGCCCACCCACTCACCCACACACACACACACTCACCCACACACACACTCACACATACAGTGCGTGGATGAGGGAGGTCTCTAGCCATGGTTGCAGGTATCTGGCAGGCTTTTCCACACATGACCTAGTAGTGATTTACTATCTTCATTAGCATGCTACCACTCAGTGGTTGTGTGTGTTTGTGTAGGCGATACAGTTTTGCTTTAGGGAGGGTTAGAGTTGGCTAGCTGTGTGTCTTTTGTGTTGAGTGGGTTTCGGAAGTGTGTGAGGTTTTGGAATCAATAAGAAAAAATCTGGTTTCAGCCTCCCCTCACTTTTCTATTATTTTCTACTTTGTAGCCTGCTATTCTGGTCTCTACCAGTCTGTTTGTTGTATTGTTTCTATGACCACAGCATGGTTCAGTTTGGCACGGCCTGGTGTGTGTGTGTGTGTGTGTGTGTGTGTGTGTGTGTGTGTGTGTGTGTGTGTGTGTGTGTGTGTGTGTGTGTGTGTGTGTGTGTGTGTGTGTGTGTGTGTGTGTGTGTGTGTGTGTGTGTGTGTGTGTGTGTGTGTGTGTGTGTGTGTGTGTGTGTGTGTGTGTGTGTGTGTGTGTGTGTGTGTGTGTGTGTGTGTGTGTGTGTGTGTGTGTGTGTGTGTTAGGGAGACAGGCAGGGTGACTCGGTGGGGAATGTATCTGCCCAGGGCAGGGGGCGAAGACAGACAGGCTGGACCAAGGTCACTCCTACCGTGTGTGTATTCGTGAGAGTGTCCACTTGTCCATCCCAACACAGCTGAGGATGTGACAAGCATCCTCTCCCTCTTTGACTCTTGCCTCTTTTCTGTTTATTTTTTGTTTCCGTGACTAATAGTATTTCCATGCAAACAAATGTGACACTTCATATCACCTCTGTTTGAGTGCTCACAATTAGCTATTGCTATATACAGGAAACTCATCAGTTCCTGTTTACAGCTAGAAAAGAGATTTCCTGCTATTCTCTTTTATTAATATGATTATAAATGTGGTATTTCTGGGTTCTGAGATGCTGGTCGTACAAAACAACCTTGGGATTTTTTATTATTTTTTTCGACTATGTTCCAATCTTTTTCGTAAATTAAATGTTTGGACCTATTTATTTTTTCCTGTTCAATATGTTGTATCCCCCACAGTCAGAAGCTAATACAATACAAAGACAAAACAAAGTAAAGCCCACAGAGTAAAAGACAGAATGAAAAAAACAAACAAAAACACAACCTTGTGCGTTAACCAAATGTGCTTATCTATTCTATTCTATTTGCACCCATAGTCAAACAACGTATCAATTCCTCTTGTCTATAGTGCTAATATCGACCTATTTATAGAGTTAATATTTTTTTTCGTATCACTCTAGCTCTCCGCCTGTCCTTGTCTGTATCACTCTTCCTCTCTCTCCGTCTCTCTGGGTCCAGATGGGCAGTTTGCAGGTTAACCGGTACAGCTGGAGCTGCATTATTAGCATCCTGCTGTGAGCTCTTATTGGCTCTGCTCCTCTCCTCTTTCCTGCTCCCTTCTTCCTCCGTCAGGTTTAGAGGATGTCTTGTAAAGCCACAAAAGCCACAATATATAACACATGTAAAGTATCAACATATTGTACATGTAATGCAAAGAGTGAAAAACACACGTAACATGTAAGTTCATTTTAGCTCCTTTATTACATGTGACTGCATGTGAAAATATGTGGTCAGAGGTGGAGAGATTAAGGTTTGGTGAACAGAAAATTAATCGTGTCTCTCAGGCCTCGCTCTCTAGTTTTAGTGTGTTTTAGTGTGTGTTAATGTTGTTGTTGTTGAGTGGAGATTTGCTTTTTAGTGGTATTTGGGAGATGCAGCGGGGATAAGCCCACTAGCTCCCACTGACTCCCCCTGGAAGCACAGATTAAAGAAACACACACACACACACACACACACACACACACACACACACACACACACACACACACACACACACACACACACACACACACACACACACACACACACAGTAGTAAACAGTAGGATAGGATTAGATAGAGGTATGTAAACACGACACGCATATCTGTTGGATTTAGCATCAAAAAGGAACGATTATAGAATCGTTAATAACAAAAACACACCTCTTGTCCCCCTCTATACCTTTTTCTGTCAATGTCTTTCCTCCCTCTTTACTTGTCACACTTTCTTTCTTAACTAATCTTCTAACAAAATGTTTTATTTGTCCTTTCGGAAAATAATGTCTCCAACAATTACTGCAGAAACAGAGCGATTTAGCCATTCAGAGAGGGAGAGACAGCCAGGGGTGACCCTCGCTCCATCACCTTGACAACTAGATCAGAGCCTTGATTGCGGTTGCCGTGGTGATTAGCCCCGGATACAGACATCTTTGCAAACCAGGACGGGTGGGTGATCTCGTGTGTGTGTGTTCTAATCTATCGCAACACTGTGGGTTCAAATTCACACTTAGTCTTATTTGTGTGTGTGTGTGTGTGTGTGTGTGTGTGTGTGTGTGTGTGTGTGTGTGTGTGTGTGTGTGTGTGTGTGTGTGTGTGTGTGTGTGTGTGTGTGTGTGTGTGTGTGTGTGTGTGTGTGTGTGTGTGTGTGTGTGTGTGTGTGTGTGTGTGTGTGTGTGTGTGTGTGTGTGTGTGTGTGTGTGTGTTGTTTTGATATTGAGTAAAGTTATTCAAGTTGAATTATTTTCTATATTTGTAAATTAATTTCCTCTTATTCATGTGAATTACAGGCTGAAGCTTTTTAGATGCATGTGTGATACATCTAATGTATTCTACATAATCTCATAACAAAACCAGGTACTGAATGAAAATCAGCTGCAGTAGTAAATCAATTAAGCATGCCCTGACCCACCATAAACACTGTTTATAACTCCTCGTGGATGTTTACTATAGCTTCAACCAGCATCAACACACGCATGCCGTTGATGTGCGTCCAGGGGGCTGTAGTTGTGTTGTACATATGTAAACAGATGGGAGAGTTTGGGGGAAAAGCAGCAGCAGCAGCAGCAGCAGCAGCAGCAGCAGGAGGAGGTGAAAAGGACAGGGGAGAGGGGGAAGGAAGGGACAACTAGAGAAGGAAAGGTACTTCAGTTTTAAATGTTATCCAAGGGAGTCGAGCACTTGTGTCAATCTGTCCATCCTTGCATGTGTGTGTATGTGTGTGGATGGTTTATTCACACACAGTGATTAAGCGTATTCCCTCCTGGCCACTTTCAAGCTTTCAATTAAGATTCTAAACACAAATATACTCTGCATTTATTACTCTCTTCCCTGCTAACGCGCTAAAAGTAGGTGTGTGTGTGTGTGTGTGTGTGTGTGTGTGTGTGTGTGTGTGTGTGTGTGTGTGTGTGTGTGTGTGTGTGCGCAGTTGTGTGTGTGTGCGCAGTTGTGTGTGTGTGTTACCAGATTTCCTCGTGCTTATTGGAGGAATTGGTAATTCCCCATTTTCCTCTGAAAGTCCTGAGCGATGATTCTAAGGCCAGAGCGATGATGTGTGCGCCTCTCCTGTTTGAATATTAATTAAAGTCTCATTACGTATGATAATACAAGACTTACAGTACACGTCGGCTGCCGGTTGTTACGCTCAAGTGCTCTCCCGATGCCACTGAACACCCTGCGTTTGTCCGTATATTTGGTGTTTATGAACAGCAGAATATTTGCGTTTTAATGCATTGGTCTATCTTGTTAGCCTTGTTATGGGTATTTCTCACAGTCAAATATACCTAGACGATCAACGGTCTGCTGCACTGTCAAGCTACATTAGAGACAGAAATACACGTATTACACAGCTATAAAGTTTGTGATTAAAATATCATTTGAACAAGCAAGGTTATAATGCAGGGAGGATAAAGCAATCATTTGACACAACACATTGATTTCAATATAAAGCGATAAAAACAAATCTGTCTGTTCTACTTAAATGAGCAAACCGTTGTCCAAATTGACCAATCAGAATCAAGTATTCAACCAAGCATTGCTATAGGATAGAATAATTGTCCAGTTATTTCGTAAAAAAAAAATACAATATGGATAAAGCAATCATTTGACACAACACATTGATTTCAATATAAAGCGATAAAAACAAATCTGTCTGTTCTACTTAAATGAGCAAACCGTTGTCCAAATTGACCAATCAGAATCAAGTATTCAACCAAGCATTGCTATAGGATAGAATAATTGTCCAGTTATTTCGTAAAAAAAAAATACAATATTCCTTGTAATGCATCCACACATGTCAATATACACCTATTTGTCATGTATGTATGTTGTAGAGAAAGTCACTCAAATCCCAAGATTGAATAATTATAAATGTATTTGATTAATTAGAGGTGCTTTTGTTGACACTCAAAGACATCTTACAAAGTCTAAAATATAAAAAGAAAAATGATTGAGTTGTGTAATGCTGTAAATCTATGCGCCACCACGGTCTGATGAAGTTACATTTTGTGACTTTTACAATAGAATGATATCCCTTTAATGACAAGAGAAAGAGAGACAGAAGGATGATGATGGTGCGTGTGCGTGTGTGTGAAGGTTTTGGCTTCTACAGGACCAAACACTCCAGCTTCCGACTGTTATGTAATCTGATCGGGAAAATCCAAGCTGCCACACACACACACACACACACACACACACACACACACACACACACACACACACACACACACACACACACACACACACACACACACACACACACACACACACACCCACACCCACACACACACACAGTCTCCTTCCAAGACACACGTGCACTTTTGCACTTCACAAAAATGCTCAATTTGTGCTTCCTTTCATTAAACACACAAACACAGACTGGTTATCACCATATGCTCCCCATGTCTGCCAATAGTGTGTCTGTTTGTGTGTGTATGTCTGCATTGGTGTGTGGATGCAAGAGTTTCATCTGAAAATATTTATTAAAGAGAATGTTGAAAGTGGGAGTTTCAAATTAAATAGTTTGAGGAGTTTTTTTCATCAGATTATTTTCAACCTTCAGTCAATCTAGTCTAGCCAAATCAATAATACATATATATATATATAAAAGCTTATTCCACTTGTCATTTCATTTTCTTATTATCTGACTGTCTGAAGAATGACAGGTTGATGTTGTGCAGCTTTGCAAAAGAAATGTGTTAGCAAAAATACTTACTACAGAATGATTAACAAACAAAACTATAGTGAAACGGAAACTTTATTTTGCATCAATTTTTGCATTTTGTTTTATTGAGACCCAGAAACATTTAAAGTTGCAGACCTCCGAAATTAGACGTGGATGAATGGGTCAAAATCAGGTTGTTTGAGTAGAGAGCATCATAAGTGCTAACTCTTGTTAAAGTGACATAACCCTGCCCCCCATCTTCATTCAGCTTAGTGTCAAAACACACATGGTACAGTCGGAGTAAACAAATGAAAATATTAACAATTACCTCACAGAGAGTGATGGAAGCAGAGAGGGAAAATGGAAGATGAGAGGAGGGAGGGAGGGTGGGAGGGAGAATGTGTGTGGGTGTTGGGTACTCACGGGACCTCAGCACTGCAGCATTCTTTCTTTCTGTGTGTGTGTGTGTGTGTGTGTGTGTGTGTGTGTGTGTGTGTGTGTGTGTGTGTGTGTGTGTGTGTGTGTGTGTGTGTGTGTGTGTGTGTGTGTGTGTGTGTGTGTGTGTGTGTGTGTGTGTGTGTGTGTGTGTGTGTGTGTAAAGGTGGGGGCACTCTTGGGACCCCTCCAGCACTGCAGCAGGTTGTGTGTGTGTTCCCGAGTGTGTGTATGTGTGTATTCTCCAGCCCCCACACTACCAATGGGTCAAGCTTGCTCCCCCCCCCCTGCATGAGCCCCCCCACCACCCCTGGTTGCCATGGAAACACACCTTGAGCGAGCCCCCCAGAGAGGTGCTTACTCCTCCTCCTTCCGTCCACTGCTCTCTTCTTTGCTGCACTCCTTTCTTTCTCCCTCCGATGCTCACCCTCTGTCCGTCCATCCATCCCATCATCCCTCACTACACCCCTCTCTCCACGGCCCTCCTTCCTCCATCTCTTCCTCCATCTCTTCATCCATCTCTTCCTCCTGCTCTTCCTCCTGCTACCTCTCACGTACTGTCCTCTCCATCAATGGCCTGGCTCGGTTTACGGCCCCTACGTCACAGGGGACCAAACACACACATACACACACACTCTCTCTCACACACACAGTCTCACATAGTTTGGGGATGGAGGGGGTTGACAGTAGCAGGGTAGGGCATTAATGGGGGATAGAACCCAGAGGGAGCCCCAGCAGCCCAAATACACACACACACACACACACACACACACACACACACACACACACACACACACACACACACACACACACACACACACACACACACACACACACACACACACACACACACACACACACACACACACACACACACACACACACACACACACACAATCAGAGGAAGGGAGGGTGAAAGGTTGGTGCTTGTGGGGGCCAGGCCCAAAGGAGTATGCCCCAGCCAAGAAAAAAAAGGGTTACTGTGTGTGTGTGCGTGTGCGTGCGTGTGCATACGCCTCGGGAATCCGCCCCCCAATATAAACCAAGGAGCTCATTTATGTCCTGCTGCATGTTGCAGGGTCCATGATGAGGCCAGCATGAATGTGTGTGTGTGTTCCTGAGTGCGTGTATTGGTGTGACAGGGATGAGGCCACCTGGTCCCTCTCCTCTGGTCAATTAGCAGAACGAGAGAGAGAGACTGAGGGAGAGTATAAGCAGTGTGTGTGTGTGTTTTTGTGTGTGTGTCTGAGTGTGTGTGTGTGTGTGTGTGTGTCAGTGGAATTGTTAGGATGAGCCTGACTGCTGCATGGACTTGTCTTTGTGTTTAACCCCTCCCTCCCTTGTGCCATAGCATTACCTCCTCACATTGTTTCTGTTTTCATTTTTCTCCTACAACATTTCCTCTCTTTCTCTCTGAGGTGAAAACTCATCAGTAATTCTACAGATGAACCGCAGCCACCCCCCAATTACCTGTGTGTGTTCGTCTGTTTCTCAGTTTAGAAGGAAACATAGCTTTAGAGTCGAGCCAACACACGTTGTTTTAATGGTGTTTACAGATGTGGCTTTATTGACAGTGCATACTGTATGATAGACTGGCAAATTGGAAGAGAAAGGGGACAGCAAAGGGCCACAGATTCAGAGCTGCATCCAGGCCTTGGTTAAACCATATACTCCAGCACGTGCACTACGCTCTGCGTCAGCCAATCCACTTGCTCCCCCCTCACTGCGAGTGGGACCCAGGTAACCCTCAAAATCCCTCCTGCTTGCTATACTGGCTCCTATATGGTGGAATGAGCTCCCCATTGACATCAGGACAGCAGAAGATCTGCATATCTTCCGTCACAAACTCAAAACGCATCTATTTTGACTGTAACTTGGCAAATAAGTTATTGCTAAAAAAAGAAAAAACAAGCACTTGTTGAGTTAATGTATGCCTTGTTCTGATTCACCAGCTCTTACCATGGTATCATCTTGCTTGCAGTGAATATATCTGCACTTTCCTTGTTGTTCTGAGTTTGATTCTTTATGGTTTTTGCACTTATGTAAGTCACTTTGGAGAAAAGCGTCAGCTAAATGATGTAATGTAATATGTATTCTAATTTAAAAACCAGGCCTCTACCGTAAGCTTGGGCCTTAGTACATTGGTGCTCTCTCTATCAGGCTGCCCCTCAATGCTGTAACTTGTCCTTTGCTATCCACTGTGAACATGTTCAGTCTATTTTTAATGTTCAAGTGGAAAATGACAGGCAGGACCCTGACAATACTGAGCACTTCAAAGTAATTCTGCCATGTGCTGGTGTTATACTCCCTGTTGAAAAAGGAAGAAAAGTATAAATGTAGTCTTAAAGTGTCCTGGTTACCACAAGGGTTGGCATAGCAACAAGTCAAGTATAGCCCGCTGTGCATTAAGGTATTCGTCAGCACAGCTGGAACATGATTTTGAATGAGACGTGTAAACCTAATATGCTTATTGTCTAGAAATAGTTTTCTTTATCCAAATTATTCAACATATTCAATCCAAAGCATTCCCCCATAGAAATATAAATGAATCCCCACTTGCATTAAAAGAGTGTTAACAAACTCTGAGTCCTAACCTTCACCCTGCCTCTCCCTCTCCTCTCATCCCTCTCTCTGTCCCAGCACAGGCCTCCCAGGGGTGGGTGGGTGGGTGGGTGTGTGTGTGTGTGTGTGTGTGTGTGTGTGTGTGTGTGTGGATCAAATGCACTCTGTGAGACAAAGCGTAACGGCAGGATGCTCTACGACTCTGTCATCTCACTATGACACACACACACACACACACACACACACACACACACACACACACACACACACACACACACACACACACACACACACACACACACACACACACACACACACACACACTGTATGGGTCTCAGAGGGGGACAGCATACAGAGACTTCGGTCCCCACACACACACTGATCAAAACAATGTATTTGTCAGAAAAGAGAACTCTTTCATGACACACACACACACACACACACACACACACACACACACACACACACACACACACACACACACACACACACACACACACACACACACACACACACACACACACACACACACACACACACACACACACACACAGGCATTGGAGGCCTCTCCCCATGCCCTTGCTCTGGACAGCCCAATTATCTCTCTGCACCTCACTGTTTTCCCTTCAATTCTCTCTCTTTCTTTCTCTCTTTCTCTCTCTCTCTCTCTCTCTGTCCTTCTCTTTCCCTCTTACAGTAGGTTTGTCCTTTTTCATCTGTAGCCCTTTTGTTTTTACACTTGCCCATTAATTTATTGACCATTAATTGGCTTCTGTTGTGTCTATTGTTAGGCTGATGACTTCTTTGAATTCACCAGGGAAGAATAATATTTGAAATAATGCCCAGCAGGAGCACTTTTGTTCTTTTTTGCTGCTGAAACTGATTCAATGATCAACAGCAAATGATTTTAATTCTTAGGGAAACACTGTCTGATTATAACTTGTCGAATGTCAGGAATTCTTTGTTTTTTTAAGTTCTCTTCAAATGTCACATTGTGCTATAGGAAATTGTCATCCTTGACCTTTTTCATCTTCTTTATTTTCAAGGCTAGATGTTTATCAAGTCCAATAAGGAATGTAATCATAGTTGCAGCTGTGTATTATTTTAAATTCCCCTTAAAATTGTTTTATTATTGACGTTATGAGACATGTATGAGCAAAGCAGTACGTTAAATGTTATTTACGCTACTATTCAATATGACTTGCATACAGAGTAGAAATGTCTCTGGAATAAATGTTGTATTTCGTACAGTGACACATGGTTTGATCGAACCACTCGCCCTCTGATTGGTAGATCAGTCCATTCCCCTGAATTAAAAACCCGGATAGGTTAGTGTAATAATGAACTTTGCTGGAATTGTGTTCAAGCCAATCATAACGAAATGTTCTATTAAAGGGGCCCTATTTTGCTAATTTCCAGGTTTCATAATTGTGTTATGTGCCTCTCCTGTGACATGTCTCCATGCTTTCTTGTTCAAAAAGGCATTTATTTTCTCATACTGCCTGTGCTGCAGCAACTATTTTATGTTTTGTAACATAGTGATGTCACTATGTTACAGAAGTAAACAAAGGAGTCCAATGGGGGCATTTCAAGCAGGGGGGGTGGGTGTGTGAGAGATAACCACACTCTGTAGTGCATTTTGGGATTTTAGCCTTTGCAGATCCTTCACATGCACAACAATCTGTATCACACACTACAGGAAAGGGGAAACTCAATAGAGCATAATAAGGCCCCTAAAATTATGTAGGTGAGCAAATAGGGAATTGTTTTTTCTTAAGAGCAACCCGAGAACTCTGTCACATACGGTATTTATCTGACCAGTGTTGATGTCCCTGTGAGAAATCATGGCTGATGTTTCACCACATTCTCTGAACCTGGTGGCGTGGGACAGTGCGAGAGGCAACTTCTGAGCAGAGCGCCACCCCAACTGAGGGCTTTTAGGGTGCCTTCTACACGCAAACACACTGAAGCGCAGGCATCACTAACTTTGTACTCTGTGTGTATTAGCACCTTCAGTTGAAACACTAATTTTCTCTTCTGAAGAATTGTGAAATAAAAGTGTGCCTTCCCTAATACTTAGAATAATTTTGTGATAATTAAAATATGAGACAATTGATTTAACTGGTAGCGCTGTACCCTCCTCCCGCTCTCTTTCTCTCGTCTCGTCTCTCACTCCATGTGAATCTCTCCTGCTGTTTCAATCTCCTAGTAAATGATAATGAACCTCTATCTGTCTCAGTATGCCTCGGACACACTGGCGCCCCACACAACCTAGCACTCTTTGAGGTGTGTGTGTGTGTGTGTGTGTGTGTGTGTGTGTGTGTGTGTGTGTGTGTGTGTGTGTGTGTGTGTGTGTGTGTGTGTGTGTGTGTGTGTGTGTGTGTGTGTGTGTGTGTGTGTGTGTGTGTGTGTGTGTGTGTGTGTGTGTGTGTGTGTGTGTGTGTGTGTGTGTGTGTGTGTGTGTGTGTGTGTGTGTGTACAGAGGGATGTTTGGGGATCAGGAATGAGGAGCATACCATTTCATCCATACAAGCCCATGCAGCACCCAAAACGCACACACACGCACACACACACACACACACACACACACACACACACACACACACACACACACACACACAATCCCCCATAGCTATTGAGGCGGGATTAGGGCACCCTTGTGTCAGCCTTTGAGGCAAAGAGAGATTGGAATCTTTGTGTGTGTGTGTATTAGTCAGTACGGGTGTCATGGATGTATGATTGAAGACATTATTAACCCTGCGATCTCCTGCAGCGCTGCAGCTGAAGTTCTGCAGACTGTGTGTGTGTGTGTGTGTGTGTGTGTGTGTGTGTGTGTGTGTGTGTGTGTGTGTGTGTGTGTGTGTGTGTGTGTGTGTGTGTGTGTGTGTGTGTGTGTGTGTGTGTGTGTGTGTGTGTGTGTGTGTGTGTGTGTGTGTGTGTGTGTGTGTGTGTGTGTGTGTGTGTGTGTGTGTGTGTGTGTGTGTGTGTGTGTGTGTGTGTGTGTGTGTGTGTGTGTGTGTGTGTGTACACATACACACAGGACATGAGATAAGTGAGATTGTGTGCTCCATGATTTGTCCGTGTCTCTGTGAGTCAGAAAGTGTGTTGGTGTGTGTGGAACTCCACAAGGGGTCACAGATTGTCCCACAGAAGACACCATCTGATGTCCCTGCGATCTACGGTCCTGTGGTGTATGTGTGTGTGTGTGTGTGTGTTTTTGTGTCTGTGTCTGCGCTTATTGGTCCTGTATGGTACAAGGGTGAAAAGAACAGTGGGCAGGAAACCTGATCCGTGTGTGTGTGTTGTTTGTGTGTGTGTATGACGCCCACCTTTCATCTGGACTTTCTGGACACACACCTTCTTAAACCTCACCACCAACGTTCACCCCCACATCAGAAATCTTGGGGTGTTCTTCGACCAGGCTATGAACATGGACAAACATGTTTCCTCACTGACCCGCAACTGTTTTTTCCACATCCGCAACATCGCTAAACTCAGGTCCATTGTGTCTCATGCAGAGCTTGAAATGGCTGTCCACGCATTCATATCATCCCGGTTAGACTACTGTAATTCACTTTTCACCTGTCTCAGCAAAGCCTCTGTTCACCGTCTGCAGCTGGTTCAAAACGCTGCCGCCCGCTTAATCACCAGGTCTAAAAAATCCTGCCATATCACCCCCATTCTAGCCTCCCTGCACTGGCTACCAGTTCATTTCAGGATCCAGTACAAGATCCTGATTATCTCATACAAAGCTCTAAACGGCCAAGCCCCAGCCTACATCAGCGAGCTCATTCCACCACACCAAAACACTCGTTCGTTGAGGTCCTCTGACCAGGGGCTTCTGGCAGTGCCCAGGACCCGACTAAAGACCAGGGGGGACCGGGCGTTTGGGGCGGCCGCCCCTAGACTCTGGAACGCACTTACCCCGGTCCTGAGATCGGCTCCCTCCCTCAACCTGTTCAAGGGACACCTAAAGACGCACTTATTTAAGCAGGCGTTTGAGCAGTCTTAGGCCGTTCATCACGTCACTGTCCTGTCACTGTTGATCACTGGTCCTCTTGCACTTGGTTTCATGTTTGTATATTGTTTTTAAGTTTTTATTCTATTTTCCTGTCATGTTATGCTTTGTTATTATTATGCCTTAGTGCCATATTGGCCTAATTGTTTTGACTGCTATATTTTGTACAGCACTCTGTGCATTCGTGCTGGGAGGGGTGCTTTAGAAATAAACTTTTACTTACTTACTTACTTACTTTAAAATAGATACAGATTTTTAAAAAAATATGAATTTATAATGAATGAATGCCTATTTTTAAATAATATTATGATTGCAGGATATTGTTGAAGTCAATCAAAATTAGTACACTACATTAAATGAATCTTGTTTGTTCAATTTTCTTACAGCACACAATTACTTCTAATTTCATTTATTTGGCAAATTGCATACACTTCAATGGGTGAAGTATCTAAAAAATAAGATGTTACAAGAGCAATACAGTACAGAAGAAAAAAGGGATAAAGCAGATAATTTCCAATAATACAGAATTATCTATCATTTATCCGCCATCTTTACCCTCCATTATACCTCTCATATATTTTTCCGTATCATATTTGAATATAATCTTTAAACTTAATTTCCTTTAGCATTCACCATCTCAGCAGCCCATACAAACTGATCAGTGAAGGAAAGTGCTCCATTACTGTGATGTCACATCAATTACATCTAAATAACTCATTGTATTAGTTTTGTCCACATTAAATGTTCATAGAAGGTGTTGTCTTGTTTGTAAAGAGAAATCCGAACACTGAAAAAAGACGGAAGTATTTGTGAGGGGTTTGAATTTGAGCCCACACAAATGAATCAGCAAGTGATGGACCAAGAGGGGAGGAATGGGCGAAGTGAGGGATGGATGAGTGACTGCAGTGGGGGGGAGGCAGATAACGAGGACAGAGGGCGGAGGGTCTATAGGAAGGGTAGATCATCCACAGCCCCGGTGGGGAGGACAGGCAATTACCAGCTGGGGCAGATATGGCACTGGGAGAGTTGGGGGCAGTGTATAAAGGAGAGAGAGAAATAAAAGAAGAGCATGCAGCAGGGGTGATGGGGGAGTGTAGGACTTGACAACTTAACTGATCTGGAGCTGAAAATCCTATTTTTGTACTTTGTCATTTCATTTCTGTTACATGTGGAATTGCTTATTTCGTGTTTATTTAGTTCTAGTTTTTCACATCATCATCAATACCGTAGACATGCCTATGTGAGCAAATACAGGGTTAAGTATCTTACCCAAGGACTATTTGACCTTTTGACTGCAGGAGGCGGGATCCAACCACTTATTTTAGTTTTCTTTTGAGTATGCTATACGCCACAGTCTGTCGGCATCTGACAGTTTCTGTACGTGCAGACATCTGTCGTGAGAGTTGTATTGATATTATTAAACTGATGTCATACGTTCTGGTATTCATGTTGCTTAACCCAGCATACACATGCGTTTCTGTCTTCCTTTTTACAGAGGAGGGCATCAATCACGAATGCAAGCTGTGTAACCAGATGTTTGATTCACCTGCCAAGCTGCTCTGCCACCTGATAGAGCACAGCTTCGAAGGCATGGGAGGTACCTTCAAGTGCCCCGTCTGCTTCACAGGTGAGACACACACACACACACACGCACACACGCACGCACGCGCGCGCGCGCGCGCGCACACACACACACACACACACACGACCAAATTCAACTTCAAGGACAGAAGCACTGAAAACATGCGGATGTCCGGAAAGCATGAGGACAATTAGATTCACTTTTTTAGAGTCTCGAACAGTTTTCTTTTATTCACTGAAGGAATTTACCCTGTACCGCAACGTTAGTGAAAGAGTGAAGCGTATTGCATCTATCCACACAGTGTTCAGGATCTGTTAGCAACTATAACAGGTTCTTCCTTTGGCTTTTCCATTGACAATCATGAAAATCGGGCCTTTCGTTTTTTCATAATCCTACGACAGAAAGAGAAAATCAAGAGAAATGTCACCAAACATTTCAGGACATCCTTTTTACAGCACTGTAAATTACCAATGAAATATAAAGTACTCTTGACAGTACTCTAGCCAGTTATCAAACTAAATGAATCTTGCTTAGATGGCACTGTAGTATGTCATCTGTTCGAATCACATATGAATATCAATAGGCAAAAGTGTTTTTAGCCATGCACTGCAGTATTGTACTGTATGTTCCTAATGAAGCAGACTTTTACCACTGCAAATTCCATTGGCACCAAGCTGGTCCCTTCCTGTCACTTATTCTGATAAAAATGCCAGATGGGGTTACATTTGGCAACTGGGAACCAGGTTTGCACTTAGATCTCCACAGGAATCTGCTCCAGTACATGTTGTGGCTCAGTGAATGGCTCTCTCTGGGTATCCTGCACCATGATACATAGAGTAAGGGGTTTTGGGTACGATCACATTATAGGCACATTCATTGCTTTTAACATTTCTAACTGTGGAAGGAATAGAACAGCAGGGTGCTGCTTCTAAAGTCAAAGCTCTGCGTGCGCAAAGGCTCATGCGATATTACCTCCAAACATGCCAAATATGAAGGACTTTGTGCCTCTGAAATCCACCTGAGGACCCAAACAAAATGCTGGATGACCAAAGTAGGCCTGTGGTGTTTAAAGTTTGGTGTATTTAGCCAGAAACTAAATCTGCACACCTTCCATCTCCTGACTCTCTATCCCTATACGCACTTTCTGTCACTACATCCCTCTCTTTCCCTTCCTCAGTTGTTGAGTTTGTGTTGTGTGCCCCTCCCTCCCTCCACCCCCCAGGTACACAGCAACGCTTTAAACTTTAAATCTATTCCTTAGTGGCTTATGAATTAGTAAGATGGGCACCACTCCTATGGGGAGGCTTAATAATTCAACACATACACACACAGTGAAAACCAAAAGTGTACTGAAACAAAGGGGAGAGAAAGAAAGAATAAAGTGTACGAGACAACACTGGAGCGGAAGTAAAAAAAGAAGAGATAATTTATTGATAAATATCTCAAGGTCTGCTGAGGATAGCTCTTCCTGTTTTCTCTGTTTCTTTCTCTCGCTCTCCATTGTTTCCAGTCAGCCCCGGTGTTTGTTGGGGGTTATTTGTTCTGAAACTCAGTTGCTATCTGGTTCATTTTCGATAAGTACACTATATAGTAGATTATCTAGTATTTATCCGGAATTGTTCATTGTGAAGTCCAGTTGTAAAAAATGACATCTCCACATGGTTGAGGTTACCTGCAATTAGTTCTGATTAATAATACACATCTTGATATCTCAATCCTTTGCCAAAACAAAGACAGACACAGGATCAGTTTTCTTCAAAGATGGAGAACAATATTATCGCAACTCAGTTTGGCACCATACTAATGGAGTGGTGTAGGAACAAGTCTTAACACCCGTAAATGGATTAGTATTTTACCACTTCTGTGCTTAATTTCTGCAATCTTCCAAATCCAGTGGAAAAAGCCCATTGAATTTGAACTCATTGCTAATTTACTGGGTGACCTAACGTAATAGCACATCCGTGTAACATTCTTTGGCCCAAGCAACAGACAACAATGGGCCTGAGATCTCTGGTCTAAAAAGTATTTAGTTGATCATATTTGTATTGTCTAATAAGCATTGTGTAATATTTGCTGTATTTGTTCCATCCTCAGTGTTTGTGCAGGCCAACAAGCTCCAGCAGCACATTTTTGCCGTCCACGGCCAGGAAGACAAGATCTACGACTGTTCCCATTGTCCGCAGAAGTTCTTCTTTCAGACGGAGCTACAGGTACGTCTCGTTATCCTGTCTCCACGTCAACTTGACTGTCTGTCTACATCATGATTGTGTGCAAGGACCTCACACCACAGTAAGTGGACTGTGAGCGCAAGCTAGTACTGTAGTAAATATTACAAACTCAAACGGGACCCTGCTCTCGT
>NC_136903.1:30027816-30032816 GCF_949606895.1 Notothenia rossii | reverse complement strand
TGTCCACAGTATTGAGTATGTAAGTCGCTTTGGATAAAAGCATCTAACAAGTAACATGTACAAAAAATATATATATTTTTTTTGTTTGTTTGTGTGTTGACTCCCTGCTCCGAATCGTCCACCTTTCCCCCTCGTGTCCCAGTGGTGTTGAATATTTGAGTGGTGCGTGCACACATTCCCAAAGACACATTCCTCGTAGACACGGTTAAAAGAACATGGAGCAGGACGGAAAAGTGGGAAATGAAGAGAAAGGGATGTAAAAGTCAACAAGATGTTATATTAATAACCAGCTTTAATTACACATTTCCTTTTATAACCACTTCCCAACATCAGTGTCATGTTAATAACCTTTATGCAGCAGCCAGTATGCGGTAACTCCTCAGCAGATACTCCATTCATTACACCCGGAAAATCAAGAGAATATATAAAGCCTTTCCCTGTGAGCTAAAGTAATGAATACATTTTTTATTTTTTAGTTAATGCAAGGCAGAGAATGGATTGGCAGAATACCTTCCCAGGGCAGATTGTGTGTGTGTGTGTGTGTGTGTGTGTGTGTGTGTGTGTGTGTGTGTGTGTGTGTGTGTGTGTGTGTGTGTGTGTGTGTGTGTGTGTGTGTGTGTGTGTGTGTGTGTGTGTGTGTGTGTGTGTGTGTGTGTGTGTGTGTGTGTGTGTGTGTGTGTGTGTGTGTGTGTGTGTGTGTGTGTGTGTGTGTGTGTGTGTGTGTGTGTGTGTGTGTGTGTGCGCTGTGTTTAGCAGTGTGTGTGTGAGAAATGTTGTCTTTGTCTTTGTCTGAATCTAAGGGCCTCACTGTCTCCCTCTAACTGAATTATGGAAAGGTGTGGATGTGGCTGAACTGGCAATAAGGTGTGTGTGTGTGTGTGTGTGTGTGTGTGTGTGTGTGTGTGTGTGTGTGTGTGTGTGTGTGTGTGTGTGTGTGTGTGTGTGTGTGTGTGTGTGTGTGTGTGTGTGTGTGTGTGTGTGTGTGTGTGTGTGTGTGTGTGTGTGTGTGTGTGTGTGTGTGTGAGAGAATTTGATCTGTAGATCCCTGTGGCGTTCCAGGGGAGCGTACTCAGCTGCCCCAGCGCTCACTGGGAGACTCTGCGTTATTAGAATGGGGACCTGGGACACACAAACACACACATACATACACACACACACACACACACACACACTCCTACCTCCCCGAGTCCCTGGACTTGAAGGTATGTGCAGCAAGGGAGGGAGAGACAGAAACAAAAAGAGATTCAAAAAGAGGAAGAGAGACAAACGGAGAGAGGCTGCAAGCCATCCAGCGTACCTGAAACAACAACAAATACTACCACAGTACCACAGCGACTACTATTTAATACTATAAGTACTAAGTATTTTACTGAGCTTTATCGATACAACCGTAAATATGGAAGTAATTGTACAAAAACATAGTCAAACTAAAGACTTGAAGCAAGGCAATACGACACAATCAACAGAAATGTGTAAATAGGTTATTTCATCTCACTTTTCTTCTCCAAAAGGAAAATAAATCACACACCAATTATGTCCGTCGCTGTTAACACTGTTTCTTTTTCCACAATGTGAATGGAAAGGACATTGTGTTGATGTTAACTAGAAAACAGAACGTCTCAATATGGGCCCATCTTGAAATCTTCTTTTCGTGTGTACGGCAAAAAGAGTGAGGTATAAACAATAAGTCAAAAGAAGTGACTTGTTGCGTCGATGTAAAGCAGAGGAACAAACAGACAGACGCAGAGAGACAAAGAGGGAGGTGGAGATAAACGGAGTTAGGGACAGATACAGAGGAATTACACTCTGTGAGCCAGCACCTGGAGGGCCTCTAACAGTGTGTGTGTGTGTGTGTGTGTGTGTGTGTGTGTGTGTGTGTGTGTGTGTGTGTGTGTGTGTGTGTGTGTGTGTGTGTGTGTGTGTGTGTGTGTGTGTGTGTGTGTGTGTGTGTGTGTGTGTGTGTGTGTGTGTGTGTGTGTGTGTGTGTGTGTGTGTGTGTGTGTGTGTGTGTGTGTGTGTGTGTGTGTGGTGAACAGAGGCAGTGTGTCGCAGAACAGGACAGACTCTGCATAGCGTGCTGCTCTATCAGCCCTGCCAATAGACGCTCATACACACACAAACACACAATGTCATCTCCCCAACCGTTAAGAAAAACCTGTCATTATTTTTCTTTATGGATATTAGAGTAATTGTGTGAACATATTTGGGCTCTGTGGCATTCTTGACGCGTGTTTCATTTAAAGCAGGGGGGTCAAACTACATTTCATCACGTGCCACATCAGCATTATGGTTGCACTCAAAGGGCCGGTTGTAACTTTCAATCTCAATCTTTATTTATGTATGTATAGCACATTTAAAACAACCTCAGTTGACCAAAGTGCTGTACAGGGAACAAATAGAAAAGAACACAATAGGAGTAAAATAATAAAACAATAATTAAAAACAAGATAAAAAGCACAAAAACTAGAAACATATAAAAACACATACAAATATCAAAATGTTATGTTCAATTAGTATGAAAAGCCAGTGCAAAACTTTAAGACTATTTATAAATACCTATATAAATAACTTCATAATTAATTACGTCTGAAAAGCAGAAGTCTAGGGCAAATAATTTCAAGTCTCTTAATTGCGCACGTCACAAAAACAGATGCATTGTGGGACATGTAGTTTATGGACAACGTGCTTATAACCCTATAATAAACATATTATATTCTTTGCAAGCTCTTGCGGGGACACATAAAATGAAGCCGAGGGCCGGATTTGACCCCCGGGCCTTAAGTTTTACACCCCTGATTTAAAGCATGTTATCACAAAAAGAGCAAGTGTAAAGAACAGAATGTGTCCATAAAAGAGTCAAACATGCAGTAAAGTTGTTAAAGATGTTAGCGTTTATTAAGCATGTATTATACGCAAATCATGTGACCTACATGTGTTTATAAATGTAAGACTAAAAGTGGTTATTTTACCTGCTTTTAAATACAGCTTTATTACATTTGAAGAAATTGTCCAATTTGCGCACTCTATACAAAAGTGACTACCGGTACTTGCTATACTCTGTATTATACAATAATAGTTATTGTGTATATTAAAACATTATTTCCAACAGTGCATTTCATTTCATATTGCTGTCCTTGACGTGACATTTATAGGACCAAATAGGCACATACATAATAATGAAGGTAGCATAAACAACATAAATATAGGCAAACATCAACACTGTCAGCACATACATCAGGCATTCTCCTGCGACACATGTCTCTGCTCTCACTTTTCCTCGCTCTCCCTCACTTCCTGTATCAACCCAATCTTCTTTCTGCTTTCAATAATCAATCTCTATGTCTACGCGCTTTCTGTTTTCCGTTCTGCCCTTCTGCCAGGTTAGGGTGCATGATAATCAAAAAATAAATGAATTAAAAAGCGGGCCCCCCGGGGACTCGTGGGGATTGAGCGTGTGCGGTAATATGACAGTGACACGGAAAGCTGGCACGCTCTGCTGAGTTGAGATCTCATGTGTGTTGGAGGGAATCATGTCTGTGCATTTATTTGTGCATCTGTAACCTTTGAATGCATTTTTCATTTATGTCTGACATTTTGCATCGCCCAGTGCGTCATGTCTACTTCCTTTCCCGAATTTTACAATTTCTTTTATTTGATGTTTTTTTTAGATGCATGTGTGTGTTTTCCCCGTCCTATCAACCATGTCTACAGGCTTTAGTCCTCATCTGGCACTCAGCTTCCGTGTCTACAAGGACCACATTCCTCCGTTCTGACAGAAGTGTGTGTATGTGTGTGTGAGAAAAAGAGAGATCATTCATACTTCTCAAACACCCCCATTTTCCCCCTATTATGGCGTGACTCAAACGTGTCATGTGGTGTTCAGGAATGATCGGTTATTTGTGCTGGAGGTGAGGTCACTTCCTACTTTGTGTAACAGCTTCCAGCAGGGAGCTCTCACCTTCGCTGTGAATCTGGTGCAGATCCATGTGTGTGTGTGTGTGTGTGTGTGTGTGTGTGTGTGTGTGTGTGTGTGTGTGTGTGGTGTGTGTGTGTGTGTGTGTGTGTGTGTGTGTGTGTGTGTGTGTGTGTGTGTGTGTGTGTGTGTGTGTGTGTGTGTGTGTGTGTGTGTGTGTGTGTGTGTGTGTGTGTGTGTGTGTGTGTGTGTGTGGTGTGTGTGTGTGTGTGTGTGTGTGTGTGTGTGTGTGCACGTGCACCCTTCATGCTGTGAAGTGTATTTTAGGTTGTGTTTACTGGTCCAAACCTGGCTGTTTTGGGCCAGTAGCAACAGGAGAGGGGAAGTCCCATCGGGAGAAAGAAAGGGAGGGAGCGCTCCAAACAGGACATGGTTGGAGAGGTCACCCTGGGTGGAGTGACGGAGGAGAAAAAGCAGGGGTCATCGTGACTTGGCTTGAAAGAGAAAGGGGTGCTGATCATCTTACAAGAGGTTACAATCTGAGGACGAGAGACGGAGGGATGATGAGAAAGAGATGGGGACAAAGACAGACGGAGAGAAATTGATGGAGTGGGAGGGGTGCAGGGTATACGTGTCTGTGGGATGTTAAGGGCCGGGGGTGCGTTTATTTTCGATCTCCTCCCGAAGGCAGCATCCTGTCCTGTACGGGTGGGGCTAAAGACAAGCCAGGGAGCAGAGGAAAAGGGCTAAGACAGCCCATCTGCTAGTCCCAGACACACACACATGCATGCACACACACACACACACACACACACACACACACACACACACACACACACACACACACACACACACACACGGACCTAGACACGCTCACTCTGTTGGAAGATTGTCAACTCTGGGCTAAAAATACTCTGAACCCAAAGAAGACCACAAAGCGACTAAGGTGATTTTTCATTTGGTGTTAAAAACAGAAGTGGAGTTGAGTACACTCTCACACACACGCAGCATTTGGCCTGCCTCCAATTACACACACATTTGACACAAATTCACGTACTGACAGACGCTCGCTGACCAGTGGTGTAGT